>NC_039279.1:17728735-17813735 GCF_003368295.1 Carassius auratus
AGCAAAGTCCTTTAAAGCGAGTAATTTCACTCGAGGGCTTTCTTTGAAACACCTTTCGGACAGCTATTTCAGGTACATCTCTTTGAATAGAAAACATCAAATTCTCCAAAGCAGTTCACCAAGCTTACAATTAAATATCATATTTATAATCACCATTAAAATCTTAGAACGGCCATCTCTTAAATGTATTTTCCTGTGCTCAAATATCTTTAAAAACCATATTTTTTCAGGCTAGAGCAGCCAAATTACTGGGGACAATCCATTATTTAAAAGCCAGCACTATTCAGCCATACTGTGCATTGCACTTTCTCCCATTCATAAGTAAAATGAGTGGACAATCTTTGTAATTTTTAAAGTCTTTAGTAGTAGTCAGCATGCAAACAGATGCAGACAAATGGCAGCAGACACCTTTGTATGTTTTTCTCAAAATTATTGTGTTACCCATCAGTATCTGTTGATGTTATTCAGAGCTTATTTTCAGTGATTGAACGTGTTGAATATCCAGTTTGGGTGTTGGTTTGTCTGAAATGTTACATACTGTAATCTGGTGACCATCTGTGTCTGATGGTGCAGTGTGAATTGGCTTTACATAGACTGCAATGCAAACATTTCCTGTAAAGGCTGAAAAACACATGTGATCTTTAAAATATTAACATTAGGATCATAAGATTAAGTTATATGCTGAGGAAATCACGTCTCAAATGCATTAAGCAGCACACTCATCTGACCAGAGGGAAAGCTGCTTTAAACTGTATACTGAGTAAGTTTGAAGCGATTTATGTAAAGCACGTCTCCAGTTCAGAACATGTTTTCCACAGCAGCTCAGTCTGGAGAACTGGAGATCTCAAAGACATTTACTGAAGTGTATCTATGAGAACAGGAGATCTATGTAAAAGCAGACCTGTCCTGGACGTCTGGTCATCAGCGCAGCGAGGATATCCTGGCCATGGATCACTGTCCAGGTCTGGGACTTCTGGCTACTGGGAGCTAGAGATCATTATATGGAGCCTGGCTCTTCAGAAGCCCATCACACGACTGCAGACGATGCACCAAGGGAAGTTAGTACGAAATGAGCCTGCCAAAAATAGCATTTTCCTTACTTATCTTAAATGTTGTAAATGGTTTAATGTACTAAGTACACACACAGTACTAAACACGGACAATTCTCTATGCATTTAACTATTTTTGGAAAATAAGTATTCAGTGGCTTGTGAGCCAATCATAACACAGGTAATTTACAAGTACAAAAACAGCCTGTTTTGCTGTAAGGGTCAGAGAGAGGGTGGAAACTATTGTTTCTGGATAATAAACCATGACTAACAATATAAGTGGATTTCAGGAGGGAAAATAGTATGATAAAATGTCCCAAAAAAGTGTAGAATGTGCCCTTTTTATGCATCCCTGCAATGTGCGCTGTAATTATTTACATATGTTGTTAAATTAAAGTTGCATGATTGATTTACCAGCATTATTCCCATTTGCTGAGAGTCACTGCATACATAAATCATGCACAGTGAAATATACATATAAAATGACTGTCTAGAGTATGGTTCTCAATGGGTTTAAAAAAAGAGTTTTTCTACAGACTTTCATCTAATGTTTAATTCAGTGTTAGTTGCGGTGTCTTTGTCCATATTTTTTCGATTTAGCGGTAATAATGTTTAAATGAAATATGTCTGCTGGTGGAGCATCTGTGGGCACACGGTAAACATAATAACTGAGAGGAACTGATGACAACTTAACACATCATAAACACCATAATACAGACCATTTCAAATTGAGGACTCTGTTAAATTGCACTTTACTTCAGAAACCACAATGTATGGGGGGAAACTTTGATGCACCTCCATTAAAACGTTTAGGGTAAGTAAAGAAAAATAAAAAATAAATACATACTTTTATTAAATTAATCAAAAGTGAAAACAAATAAACAAAAAATAACAATAAATGCTGCTATTTTAAAGTTTCTATTCAAAGAATCCTGAAAAAATTATGTCACAGATTGCACAAAAATATGAAGCAGCACAAGATAAGCACAACATTTATAATAATCAGCATATTGCAATGATTTCTGATTTTATTCAGCTTTGCATCACAGGAATAATAATTTAAAATATATTAAAATTGAAAACTTTTGTTTTAAATTGTAATAATATTTCACCACATTACTGTTTTTAACTGAATTTCTGATCAAATAAATGTGGCATTGGTCAGTATTATAGATAATAAAATATACTATAGAATCCCAAAATGCAATGCCACAAACACTCCACAATACTGAAATAGCTGAACATCTTTTTCTCTGACTCAGTTTCTGGGTGCACAGATATTTGTCTGGTTAAAAGCACAAAACAGAAGATTAATGACTTGTTTTGGCGATCCTTTCTGATGCAGGACAGTTCTATGCGCCTGATGAATTTGATAAGAGTGTGATGGGTTTAAGCACAGACCTGGAAGTCACCGGAGACACCCCCGGATCCATCAAGGTCTGGGATATCTCATGGAGGTATGGAAATGAACCTTTCTGCATTAGGACGAATGGCGAAAGGAATCTTAGTTTACCTTATTTAAGTCTCGATTTAATGGCATATGGGATGAGTGTCTCTCTCAGTTGACAGAAGAACTTGTTGCACTCTTGGAGGGGCCATGAGACGGCGATAGTGAGCGTTGAGGTCCTGGTTCTACGAGTCTCAGCTTTTTATTCTGAGTGTGTCTCCGGGCCGCTCAAGATGGTTGTGTGGGCTGTTTTGTGTAACCTAGACACTTATCAAACCAACAGGTATAATAGCGCATCTGTTATTACAAGCCAGCTCACACAGTATATGCGTTTGGGTGTGCAAAGCCCAGCGCACTTCCTCTGACCAATCTTATCTTCCCTTGTTGCCCCACGTATTTACAAAGTAACCCGGAAAGGCTATCCTGGCTGCTTTTGACCACTTTTTTATACAGTTTTCCATATTTTCCTACCTTAAAAAATACAACCCACGTGAATTGCGTAAAAAAACATGGCTTGGTTCACAGTAAAATCTGCTGCACACAAACTACTGGATCTTGGCAAATGCTGTGAGATTTGATTGCTTATAATGTGCATTTGAAAAATAATCATTTATAATTTTGTTGTCAACAAAAGAGAAGCTTTGTTTTTTTTTTGTTTTTTTTAAATCTCTATGGTTTATGTTTGACAGCAAGGAATTAAGACATTAGTATGTCAAGATATAAGTATAAATATTTTATATATTTTTTATATTATAAAAAAATAATATAAAATATTATAATTTACTTATTTGGTTATATATTTACTAAATTTCATAAGAGATATATTTTTAAATAAATTTAAGTTGAAATAAGTTTTGAAAGTTTTTCTTTACAAACTGACTTTTTTTTAAATTGATCGTGTTTTAGGTATTTTTGTTTAGGCATTTTTCATATTTTAATATTAATAACTTTATATTCTATATTTTTTTTTATTCTGTATTCTAGATTGTGTGCTCCAGTTTAAAGCCTCTTATTAAAGTTGTGCTATTAGTTCTGGATCGGATTGCATCTAATTCTGCAGAAAAGCAAGAAGATAGTCAACCCAAAATAGAAGATCATATCTCAGGCCAGATGTGAGTCTAACAACTGGTGTGTCTGTAGAATATTTGATCAATGTTCACATTTGAGAGTTTTTAACAAATAAATCCCCACACTGAAAGTTAGTCAGTGATACATCTGCAGTTTAAGCATGTGGCAGAAACGTCAGCAGTGTGTTGAAAGATAAGTCCAGAGGGACCGTTCTTTTGGTTATTATTTCTGTTATAGCCCGAAAATTTCTAATGCTTACAGAAAGGCAGGGGAAATGGGACATCTGTCAATGTGTCTAGTGAAGAGCCAATCCACAGACTTCCTCCCTTGAATCACTAGACTGCATCAATCTGTTTAGACTCGCTTTGGAACGAATCCATCACATATACTGAGAAGAATATAAAACTGCTTCTGCCTTAAAGAGACAGTTCACACACACATTTTTTTTTCATCACAGACCAAATATTTGTTATGTAACAAAATTGCCCTCTTGATATGAGTGTTTGTAGGTGTGTGTGTGTGTGTGTGTGTGTTTGTGTGTGTGTGTGTGTGTGTTTGTGTGTGTGTGTGTGTGTGTATACAGGTGCTTCTCAATAAATTAGAATGTTGTGGAAAAGTTCATTTATTTCAGTAATTCAACTGAAATTGTGAAACTTGTGTATTAAATAAATTCAGTGCACACTGACTGAAGATGTTTAAGTCTTTGATTCTTTTAATTGCAATGATTTTGGCTCACATCTAACAAAAACCCACCAATGTACTATCTCAACAAATTAGAATATGGTGACATGATTGACATGACATGACAATTAGCTTATCAGCTCAAAACACCTGCAAAGGTTTCCTGAGCCTTCAGAATGGTCTCTCAGTTTGGTTTACTAGGCTACACAATCATGGGGAAGACTGCGGATCTGACAGTTGTCCAGAAGACAATCACTGACACCCTTCACAAGGAGGGTAAGCCACAAACATTCATTGCTAAAGAAGCTGGCTGTTCACAGAGTGCTGTATCAAAGCATGTTAACAGAAAGTTCTGCTCATAGCCCAAGTTGCTTGAAGTCCAGTGTTAAGTTTCCAATAAATTTTGGAGCACTTCATGCTTCCTTCTGCTGACCAGCTTTTTGAAGATTCTGATTTCATTTTCCAGCAGGATTTAACACCTTCCCACTCTGCCAAAAGCACCAATGGTTAAATGACCATGGTGTTGGTGTGCTTGACTGGCCAGTAAACTCACCAGACCTGAACCACAGAGAGAATCTATGGGCTATTGTCAAGAGGAAGATGAGAAACAAGAGACCAAACAATGCAGATGAGCTGAAGACCACTGTCAAAGAAACCTGGGCTTCCAGACCACCTCAACAGTGCTGAAATGAGTCAGTAATTAAAGCAAAAGGAGCCCCTACCAAGTATTGAGTACATTTACAGTAAATGAACATACTTTCCAGAAGACTAACAATTCACTACAAATGTTTTTTTTTTTTTTTTTGGTCTTATGAAGTATTCTAATTTGTAGAGATTTCGAGATTTTGTTGAGAATTGGTGGGTTTTGTTAAACGTGAGCCAAAATCGTCACAATTAATGGGAACCAAAGACTTAAACTACTTCCGCCTGTATGCACTGAATTTATTTAATACACAAGTTTCACAATTTGAGTTGAATTACTGAAATAAATGAACTTTTCCATGACATAATTTATTTTAATTTATTGAGATGAACCTGTATATTAGGTTTAGTGTGTTATGGAAATTTTGTTTATTTATGCGTCATATATGTGTCAAATGTCTAATATTTATATCAAATGATATGCGATATCACACACAAAGCGAGAGCAATATCACACCAGTACTGTTTATGTCCTGAATAACATGAAACCAATCTGATTTTGTTACCAATGACTTTCATTGTATGAGCAAAAATACTGAAATGTTTCTCTAATTATCTTCTTTTATCCTCTCTATCAAAATCAACTGTAGGCGGCATATCCCTCTCCGGTCAGCGCACAAACTACCTAGTGTTGTTTGGGAGGCATGACACACACTGTCAGTTTAAATGTAAGTTGATCTCTTAACCTGGCATACATTTAATATACTCTCACATTTTTATTATTCAAATCTGTTAAAGGATTGTTGGGCCGCATTAATTAGGTCAACGAGAACCGGAAACACTCCCCATAACACCCAATGTACTCGCTACATCATAAGAAGAACGGCATTTACGCTAATATTAGTCTGTTTTATTCTTATTGCGAGGTCACTGTTACATGTCCTCTTGCATTATCGATACTTTTTTTCATTAAATACTACTTTGATGTCATACTAATTTACTAGACTTTTGACCTTTAATTTAATCAAACCTAATTTAAGACTCTGTGATCGAACGTAGCTCAGAGATCAAATGTGATTGCTAAATTATTTTTTTTGTGTTTTTTGTTCTGTAAAGAAACAACACAAGGGAGTGTAAATGAATTCAGAATACATTTTTATTTTTATGTGAACTATCTCTTTGCTACATGTGTATTTGTGCGACTGAGATGCATTGATCCACTTAAAGCTGGTTAATGTTTGACACCATTATGTGACCACGTCATGACGTGCATATGCACATCCTCACTAACTATCCTTCACAAACCTAATTTGGCAAGCATTTGTGTGATTTTGTCAGTCATTGATTGATGCCTAACCATGATACATTACCATTCCCACAGAGAGCGTACCAGTCCAACCAAACTAGAGGAGCAGGGGAGGACAGAGCAAAGCCAATCACGTGTCAGCGCTGGACGTTTTATCTGCTGGGGTGAAAGTTCAGAAGTCGCTGGGACATGCCTTAGTGCAGGTGATAGTCAACAACCAGGTGGACTGAAACACTCACCCCGGACATTTACAGTGACCACTTAATGACCAGAAATGTTTGGGGTCAGTAAGATTTTTACTCTGCAAGGTTGCATTAAAGTGATCAGAAGTGACATTTAGGCATTTATAATGTTGCAAAAATTCTATTTAAAGAAAATGCTATGAAGCAGCACAGCTGTTTTCAACATTGATAATAATCAGGAATGTTTCTTGAGCAGGAAATCAGCATATTAGAATGATTTCTGAAGGATCACGTGACACATTCTACAATGTATACACATAGATTAATGTATAAATTGTAATAATTCACAATATTGCAGTGTTTATATGATGCAGCCTTGGGGAACCGAAGAGACTTCTTTCAAAAGCATTACAAAATCTTACCGATCACTAAATCTGCACTGACTTCTCACCTCAACATCCATTATAGCAGCATTACTTAAAAAGTATGTGACTGTAAGACAGACAGATAGACGGGATCTGGCAGTTTGCTGAGCTGACTTCTCTCCCAGCCTGCACTAAGTCCTCGTCATGCCAAAACCAGCGATTAACTGAGCCTCCCTACAGAGCTGGGTGTGTTACTCGGCTCTTGCAGCTGTCTAGACACTCGTCGGAGAATTAGATGTCTGCTGAAGCTCAGACTTCCTCCAGTATCTTCTTGAGCACTGATCTTTCATAGCAGCTGCACAGGGGATTCTGGGACAACATGTAGAGAAGAAAAAGTTTAATTGAAAAAGTCACCCTTTTTTACTTTCATGATAAATGTCCTTGGACAAAAAGAAAATGCTTCATTTCTCAGAATTACTTAGAAACTAATTTTCTTATGATGTGAAAATGAAAAATAATATTGAACAAATATTTATACATATAAATGTTTTCCATCTTCCAATGTAATAAAATCTGACTTTTGGCCTAAAGTGTGATCCTAGCTTATTTAGTCAAAAATGGTCCATTTAGACTAGAAAATACACACACACACAAACACACACACACACACACACAAACATACACACACACGTTTGTTTTTGTGTAAAGTGTGTTCATCCCATAGGTGTAATGGTTTTTATAATGTCCTATAAGGCCCTACACCAACCCTACACCTAACCCTAACCCTCACAGGAAACTTTGTGCATTTTTACTTTCTCAAAAAAACTTATTCTGTATGATTTATAAGCGTTTAGAAAAATGGGGACATGGGTTATGTCCTCATAAGTCACCCTCTCCTTGTAATACCTGTGTCATACCCATGTCATTATACAGAGCTGTGTATACACAAAAACATGCCCACACACACACACACACACAAACAAAATCCAGTTGGAGATGCTTTTATTTCACTAAGAGATGGGGACAAAACTGGCCATGAAGAAATGTGATGAAGACATATCCACACCATAAAAGCCCAACATACCTGTGGCTACATGATACTGGGCACTGACTGAAAGGTCTGCAAAACCAGCAGAGAAGAAAAACTAAAATATAACCAATTTTACTTTACCCCTTGTGTGATGAGAACAGCACCAGAGTTTCACTTTCAGCATTTGTTTGTTTGTTTCCATGAACGCCTCAACACACTGAAGTTCTGCTTGGCTAGTGAAGCCTTTGGTGAGGTGGAATGAGAAGACTCAAATGTTTTTTTCTGACTGGAAAAGAAATAAAAAAGCGAATCACGGAGGACGGTGAGTTTATGGTGAGAGAGTGCAGATGCATCGCCAGCGTCGGCGTGTGCCAGGATGGGCTACTGACTGTAAAGACATTGTAAGGCAACCACATCACAAACGTCAGACACACAAAAGTCTCCACCACAGTGGAAAAAACAGCTTTGAAAATCCTCATCTAATTTAAACGAGAAGCAGTTGAAAGCATTTTATTCACATGTTCACCACAAGCGTATGAGAACCATGACTGTAATTAGAGATAAAACTGTTTCTAGAAGATCAATGAGCGAGAAGATACGGCAGATTTCCTCAAGAGGAACTGAAATGAGCTTTTGCATGCTCTCTTCTGAAGCTTTTCTCTATTGTGAAACACTAGATATGATGGAGGTCACCAGTGTTTTTTTTTTTTTTGCACAGGTCAGTGACTACACAATGATTCACATTGTTCTGCACCTCACTTTTTTTTCAATAGACATGGTTTTCCATGGCTGTATTATTTATTAGAATATTAAGTCTAAACATTTTAAAAACATGTAGGTATTTTAGCCATACATTTCTTTTCTTTTTTTGTGGTTGTGAGGTATAGACGTTCTTTTAGGTCGTAGTAATGCACTGGTTATTATGCCCTTGATTTGATTGACAACATTAACAATATGTCTTTCTGAACAAACAAATACAACTACGCAAGACACAAACAAGTGTGTACAAAACACTGCATGGGGAGAACGAAGCACTTCGACAAGAGGAAGATCATTAAGAGAACTAATGACTAGTGAGTACTAATTAAAAAAACAAGGAAAGTAATGAGGAGCACAGACGAGCAACAGGGAAAACAAAACCAGTGTGCAATGAAACTAAACAGAGACTGTTACACCTACAACAACATTATAGCAACAATTTAGAACAACCATATAAAACAACAACACCCTAGCATCACCCAGGATTTTGCACAAGCTATTACATACACGTCTGTAAAAATATAACTATGCATGTGTCACCCTGAATTGACCTGGAAGTTACACTGTAGCGCACAGGGGCAGTATATATACCAGTTAGCAGCCTGTGATTGTACTTGGTGAAAGCACATTTAGACCATAGCTGCAGTCCAGACCTCGGAGAGGAATGTGTCCACTGCAGCACCGCAAAGACATACACAGCTCCAACCAAAATAAACACCTCCCTGGACATAAAACTCTTTAAAATCCAAAATGTGGTCCAAAAAACAAGCAGCCAGGTACCTCATTTGGAAAAAAGGGAACATAGGTAACCACCAAATGTATAATTTATGGTGTTCAGATTAAATTTAAACCGTTGTTATGTTCCATAAGACGTGGTTTTGAAACATTGTTTCCTCTAGATCTTATAAAGTCACAAATAGTGCATTTACAGTAATTCTATGCAGTGTGTACTAATCCAGTTGTTAATTAAATGCATATCAGAGTTGGGTCTTTTCTGCAAGAAATTACAGGGTACTGTTTGACTCATTAGTGTTCCCAGATCTTGCTATAAAAAACATCAAATAAGAACAGGCCAATAATAAACTTAAACCCAAACACATTATCTTGGAAATTATCCACGTTCCAAAATATAGTGACCTACCTACTTTACTAACCATGAACTGGAGCGCTTTATAAGCTGAGGCCAAAGACGCTTCATAAGTGTGGCTTGTAATAAGTGGACATGGCAACCCTTCAAGAGTTCACTCTGCAAAGAAGCCTTCGAAACGAGAAAAAAAAAAAAACACGACGGCTCTGTTGATGGTGGTTTAGATGAAATCTACGAACATAATGAGTTTGACTTTGGTCGCCGTTTACCAAACGTGTGAGATGCCAAGATGTTGTTTTGGTTACAACATGTCAGTCAATGCATTTTTGAGAGAGAGTTCTGTTCACACACAAAATGATAATTTAGGAGATTCACATCCATGTTTAAATGCTCCTGTCACTCCAGAAACTTTACTCTGTGTACGTGGCCATAGAAGCCACAAACAACACTCTAGCAAAGAACACCCTAGAACCTGCATAGCAATAAAATACAATAAAAATGGTCCCAAACTCAGACGGCCAAGTGCCTCAAATCATCTGAAAACAAATTATTTCCAAGGAACTACAAGCTTTAAAATTTGTGGGATTCAAATCAAATTTAAACAGTTATGGTGCATAAGACACGGTTTTGGCTCGTTGTTATCTCTAGAGCTTATAAAGTCACAGATAATGAGTCGTTTAATTCATGAAATATCACAAGCGCAGTCAGCACTGCTTCACCTGCACCTCTTGTCCTCTGGCGCATCGCAAGCCGATCGTTCATCATCCGAACATGAGCACAGCTCTGCACCGTGATTTATTAGTTGTTCCATCTATCCATTCAAGAAGAAGTGGACAACTGTACGCACAAATGTGAAATGTGATTGGCCTGCTCTCGTCTCTCGTCTGGGAATTCAGAAACTCCCTCTCAATGTGGAATGCATTCATCTGACAAGTGAGTACAAATGATGCCGTGTGAGAAGTTCCTCTTGTCACAGATGCTATATGCATGCATATATCTGTTTCTTTGTTGACTAGGAAACTTTCCTCACAACTTCTCACCGAGATTTCCCAAAAGCCAGCTTTTGACATGCCGTTATATAATTTGTTGAAAGAATTCCTGGAAGCTTTGGAGCTGCTCTGCATGAATAATCCAAGACAGATAACGAAGAGTACAAGTTAACATAGCACAAGGCTTTGGAGGACGAACAAAACAATTTTATAAATCAAGCATCAGTGACACTTCAAATAAGGCAGAAAAATGAAGTGCAATGTGAGTGTTCCTGATCCGAATCCAACAGCATGAAATAACTCCACACATATGAACGTCACAGTATAGAGGTGGCTGATGAAATCCCTCTAGAATTACCCAGAAGCCACCTCTCTCTGAAAGTACTGTAAATGCTGGCACTCGGTCAAGATTGAGGTCATCTGGTAGCAGGGATGGATTGGGTGTTACCCAGATACTTACTGTTCAGTGTTTTCAAACATCAACAACAGCTGCAAACAACATGTGATTTCATTCAAAAAGACATGTTTGTTTTCGAGCATGAAGGGGATCGCATTTCAAAATAGCATTGGATTTTGGACTCATCCACCCGTGCAGTGTTGGGAAAGACCTGCTTTTTTTTTTTTTACACTCAAAAAAATATTCAGGCCTAGACTTACTGTGTAAGTCAGTGTTGGTCAATGGCTGTTCATTCTTTAAAATATCTTCTTTTGTGTTTGGCACAACTTGAGGGTGAGTAAAATATGACAGAGTTTTCAGTTTTGGGTAAACTTTCCCGTTAAGACTTGGATTACATTTTAAATTTCCATTTGGATTACAGTTTTCACATACACTAATAAATCTAATGTGATGCATATTTGTCAGTCATATATAAACGAAACATAATAAAGAGGTAAATTAAATAGTACTAAATGTATTTTAGATACACAGTTCTCACCAAAAAATGATTTTGTTTCAATTTTAATTAGTTAATTATCACCAGTATGGCCATTTTTTTCATAGTTTTTACTTGAATAAATGTAATTATTTTCCCAACAAACAGATTAATGCTGATTCTAAACTGTTCGAATCAATGCATTTAGGAAAAACAGGATTATTTAAATAAAAATAAAAGTAGATGCACATTTTTTTTAGTGCTGAAATCTTATGTTTCGTACTTGTTTCAAATATGCATTAAACTTTAATACAAATTTATTAGTTTGCCAAAACTCTATAATCCAAATGGATAAAAAAAAATTATATATATATATATATATATATATATATAAATGTGCAATTCAAATACATAAATCTTAATTTTTCATCAAAAGCCTCAGAAAAGTGCATGTTTTCTGAAAACCTATTTTTAGGCTTCATTCTGTATCCCTTTCTTTGTTTTTGTAGATTTTTTCCTTCTCATCCCAAAGACAAAATAGTTGTCTGGAAAACTCCCCCAGTGCTTCCCATCCACCTCACACAGCTGTGTGCTGTGCTGTTTCAATGAAACGTGCAAATTTCACCAGTAAACGTTTGAGGCTGAGAAAAAACCCAGTCCTTTTTATTTCCCGACTGAAAACACTCAGTTTATGTGCGCTGGCACTCAGACCTGCTTTCCGACTCATTCCCTGCCTCTCCCTCTCCGTCTCCCTCCAGCGTGTGTGTTTTTTGATTGGAGGCTGTGTCTACATGGGAAGTGGGAAGGTGCAGCTGGAGTGCTGCCCGAAGGAAAGGAAAGCGCACAGCTTCCACGCTCCAGTCCTGAAGCAGCACAACGCAGAGAGAGAGAGAGAGAGAGAGCTAAGCAGCTTGACTCACAAGGGCACTGCGCTGTCTGGGTCAGATGTGCGAGCTACTGTGAGGAGCAGCATGCAGCTGATTTGAAAGGAATAAGCAGGGAACCAAGCATCGGTCTGACTAGAAGTTGCAGGATTCGTCAATGAAGAAGCAAAGATCATTTTACCAAACTTAGCCAGTTTGGAGGACATCTCAACCCAGCTGGTCACTCCAGCGTGGCGACATGAGGAGGGACCGGCTGCTGGTGACCGTCACTTTGGTCACTCTCTTGGCGGCTGACATCCATTTCGTCCTGCTTCCCAGACTCAAAACCTGGTATCATCTGCCCAGAGAAAGCTGTGCATGCAGGGTCACCAACGACAGCCTGGAGAACGGAGGAGCTACTACGACCGTCCCGTGGACGACCAGCCAGAATTTCACGGTGGTTTCCACCGAGCGAGGCTCTAAGCTGGAGCGGCTGTTCAGACATCCGCTCTACAACATCCGTCTTCCAGAACTGGGGCCCGACGAGCGGCTACTGCAAGAAGAGGAGCTCATGAATTACTGCAAGAAGAAAGTGAGCCGCTGGGAGAGGTACTCAACTGTTGGGCTTCATCTTAAAGAGTATGATGTGTTTATTAGCAGGGGATAGTTGTTACTTTAAGTTGTTAAATCTGCTTCTGGATTGATACATACTTTAAAGTGCTGACTAGGAATAAGTGTTGAACGTTTCCATCAGTACTGAACACACACTGACGATAAGGGGTAAGTTGTCACAATGGCAACCTGTTGCTTGACAATAAATTTAAGAAGAAGCTATTTTTAGTTGTTGACGCTTATTATAGCTTATTTGAATTTACTGTAATTAACAACTTAATTTGAGATTGGAGAAAAGACCTCGGTGAGGACAGAGCCTGCAGATTAAAGAAGATCAGGTGACTCAGTGATGTGTTTGCTTGTGTTTGGCCCAGCGGTGCACAGATCCGTGTGTGGTAATGCTCTGGATTGGGACACGTGGAATTGGCGTCTCATATCCTGTTGGCAGGTCACAGCGTGTGGTCACTGATGTCAGGGTCAAAGTACGACAACAAACAACTGCATAGTGCAAATCTGGGAATACTTGATACTTTTTGTCATACTTCAGGATCATTTTAAAAGCACCTTAATGTGCCAATAGACAACACGAGTGTCTCGTTACCCACATTAACCAGCTCACACTAGTCAAGACTCAAGAAGCTGTGGGTCCGTCAGTGGTCAGCCATCCCTGATTGGGCTGAAAAACACCTCAAATGTTGCTGTATTTGTAAGCAGAAACACACTGATGAGGCGTGATGTGAGTCTGTCTGTTAGCTCTGGTGAAGTCTGTGAACTATGGAAGCAGAGAGAAGAGGATTCACTTCTATCTTCTCGTGTGAGCTCCTGCTGGCTCGCTGCCACAGTAAACATTTCAAGAGTTTCTATTTGCATTTCAACTCATTTCTCTTTTCTCCATGATGTTGTCTCAAGCTGATGCGTGTTGAGGTCATGGTGACAATTTCTGACAATCAGCGGCGAACGCTTGCTCCAAAAGGGATCAATGATCTGTAACGTTGTGATTGTGTTTCTGCCAGGGTATTACTTGCAATGCCATTTAACTGATATAATAGTATTATATCCCTTATAATTAAAATAAAGCAAAATGTAAATATTTATTGTCATATAATATGGATATAGTACAATTTTGTTTAAAAATAAAGTCAAATTTTAACATTTATTTAAATATATATTGATTATTATTAATTAATAATATTATTCTATGCCTATTATTTTATATTCAGTGACAGCACATATACAGTATGTAGTCCCACCCTAATTTGTTTCTAATTTATTATCTTTGTTTTGTTTCACCTGGTAAATCTCTCAGTTACAGCAGTTAATTGTGAATGTGTGCATTATATTTTATGCCATGCCACTTAAATATTATAACAGTATTATGCTTGTGTGTTCAAAGATATTAAATAAAATAAAAGTTATTAAAACGTGTATGTGCGTGCAGTTTAAAGGTTTAAAATTTTAATTTTTCTACCTGTGCATGCAAAGGAAAGTCATTAACTTAACACCAAATAACACCTATATTGGTAGATCTCGCCAAATGTGTAATTTCTACTCATTTCATTCCAAGTGTTTGTGCAGGAAAGTACCTCTCACTTACATTTAAAGAGAAAAGATTTTAATTTCTGAATCTGACATTTTATATAATGACAGATGACATTTGTGTAAAAGCCAGCTCTTGTTCTCCTGCACAGAATGAAAAAGTTCTACATGGAGGCGGCAACAGCTTCAAACATCACTATTCTCGATCATCCCGTGACCTTTGACCCGGAGGCCAGCTGGCTGCGGTTCCATCTAGGGATCAATCGATATGCGCTGTACTCGAGAGACGACAGCGGCGTCGACAGACTCCTGCGAGACATGCAGACAGCCACCGTCATCAGCGCAGGTGATGCTATGCGAGGAGTTGGTTCAGTACCCAAATAAATCCCAAATCTGAAAAATGCTAATGCAGTATTTCTTGTCTGTTTCATTGTCTGACAGATTTCACCCAGGATGAGAAAGCGCTGAAGGGTGCATGTGACTGCTCACAAGGTAAATGTATATTTTTATCACCATTTATCTAACAAACTTGAACATTTTTAGCTGAAAACTATTAAAAACACTCTCCAATGTGCATAAATCAGAAAATACACTACATTTTCTTTTACAAAATACTAAATAATATGATGGCCACTTCTGAGTAAGGACTTCTGGAACTTATGAAAAACATTCACTACTGTTCAAAAGTTATGATATTTTTTAAGAAAATTAATACTGTGTTTCAGCAAGGATATATTAAAATGATTAAAAGTAACATTAAAGGCATTTATAGTGACAAAATATATATATATTTAAATTTAATGCTGTTCTTTTGAACTTTATATTCATCAAAGAATCCTGAAAAATAAAATGCATTTCAGTTTCCCCAAAAATATGAGGCAGTTTGAACCTTGGTGATAATCAGAAATGTTTCTTGAGCAGCATATTTTCATGATTTCTGAAGATCATCTGAAGACTGGAGTAATGATGTTGAAAATTCAGCTGCGCATCACAGAAATAAATTACATTTTACAATATATTCACATAGAAACCAGTTATTTTAAACAGTAATAATATTTCAAAATATTACTGTTTTTACTGAATTTTTACTCAAATAGATGCAGTCTCGGTAATCAAAAAAGACTTCTTCCAGAAATGTAAAAAAAAAATCTTTCCGACCCCAAACTTTTGAACAGTTGTATAATGGACAACTAAATAATATACAATATAAAAATACATTAGCACAGTCTTGTTAAAAAAAATTACCTTTGACAGTGAAATTCAATTCATTGCTTCTCAAAAACAGTATTTTACTATAAAAATTTATTTAAAATTGCATGTGTTATCTTTTGCATTTTTTCCCTTGAGTTTTGCGTCTTCTTGCACTTGAACAGACAAATACAGGATACATGTCAAAATACCCATCTTTGGTGAGTATCCTCGAAAACCTGTTGACTATATCTTAAGTGAACGCAAACATTTGAGAAAGAAATCTGTTGTGTATATTGTTAAATTATATCCATGCATTGTGTCTTAAAGTGACGGCACCTAATTTTTTTTGCTCCTGTTGATGTGCTTAACCTCTCAATTCAAGATGCTGTTTACATTGCTTCCCCCATTTTTCTTTTTCAAAATTGATACCATGTGCGTGATTCAAATTGGTTTACTGTTTAAACCAGTATATCGTCCAGCACTAATTGCAAGTCGGTGGTGTAGAGTAGAAAGCCACTAACAAAGGCCTAGTTTCAATGGCATTGTTTTATAATGAATGGCCAATGGTTTAAGGTAGATGAGGCCATTATATAAGCTGCCACTCACGAAAGTCTAGAGTAAACGCCTCTTAATGTCCACCAGCACCATCCTATAACAGACAGTGAGGATAAAACCACACAAACGCATCTGGCCCCGAGCGCTTACACATGAACCAAATACTATTGCAGGTTTTCCACTTTTAGCTCTTTTTGTCCTTATTGAATGTCTAATAGAGTATAACTGCAATGTTTTGTTATTTGCATTGAACTTTTGTGTTGTTTATCTGTTATGCTTATTACTCATGTGTTATTTTGGAGTGTGGTTGAGTTTGTGAACTATTGATATGATTGTGCTGAAAAGGAGCTAAATGAAGTTTGAACGGTGCGGTTGAGGATTGCCGGCAGCCGGCCATGGCTTGCCAAACCCTCAGACAAAAGCTAAGGAACAGCAGTGGTGGAGCGTTGTGTTCACCGCAAGCCCTGTTATGTAAAGATCCCTCTATAATTAAACTATAACAGCTGAAAGGTCGAAAAAAAATAAGATCTCAGTCCAAAATGAGTCAAGTGTTTGACAATATCCTGACATTTTTAATCCCATTTTCCAGGAATGTGTTTCTTGGAAGTGATTATTCTGGATTGTTTTGCATATATAACATTTAGAAACATTGTTTTATTATTTTACTTTAGTTATATAAAGCTGAAAATGTTTTATAACAGAAAAATAAGTATTGTGCGATTTCAAATGTTGCCTTTCATGCAGTGTATAATGTAGCTGTAGACTCCCAAAACTATTTGTGACCCTGTAGCATAAAAACAGTCTTAAGTCTCTTGGGTATATTTGTAGCAATAGCCAAAAATACATTGTATGGGTTAAAATTATATGTTTTTCTGTAACGCAAAAAATATTTAGGATATTAAGTAAAGATCATGTTCCATGAAGATATTTTATTAAATTTCCTACCGTAAATATATCAAGATGTCATTTTGGATTAGTAATATGCATTGCTAAGAACTTCATTTGGACAACTTTAAAGGCGATTTTCTCAATATTTGGATTTTTTTTGCACCCTCAGATTCCAGATTTTAAAATAGTTGCATACATCAATGGAAACCTTATTTATTCAGCTTTCAGATGATACATAATTTTCAGTTTGTAAAGATTTACCTTTTGTGGTCCAGGGTCACATATTAAGAACCTTAAAAATTGCACAATAGGTCACTTTAAACTTTAGTCTCTTGACTAATAATTTTTTTAATATATATAACTCTTTTCTTTTATTCTGTCTAATCAGTGGTTAAACCAAGCGGTCTTCACCTGAAGTTGGCCCTAAAGCTCCAAGATTTTGGCAAAGCTATGTTTAAACCAATGAGGTATCACTTTGCTTTTAGATGGACTTATAAGTACACTTTGATTTAGATTTAGGTTGAACTGATAGTGATGGTCCTTTTGATTTCAGACAGGAGAGACATGAAGAGACGCCGGAGAACTTCTTCTATTTTGTCGACTTTCAGAGACACAATGCTGAGATAGCAGCTTTCCACCTCGACAGGTGAGAAGGACGAACGTCATCAGAGTCACACAGCGAAGGCAACCGGATTAACAGACAGATAGACAAGAGCAGGAATGAATTATAGAGTGAAGGATCTGATATGAGTAAACAGATGAAATCCCTCAGAGAGATACTGCACATCATAGTTTAGGCCTGTTGAGACTCTCAACAAAACATATTTGGTGAGGTCTGTTGTGGACGATTATACAGTGATGAAACCTTAGGGCAAGTCCACATTTTGTGGTCCTTTTTTCGAACATCGCATCCAGACTAGCAATATTACGCAATATTGTGCAACAGTCGATGTTCGGGAAATAAAAATCCCATTCATTTTTCCACAGGGGAATTGATTTTTGAAGCTGTTAAAGACAGGCTTGTTTTGAACTACAGGGTTTTAGATAGATTGTATATGTCTTTGTTGAAGTTTAATTATTTCAATTGGTTTCTTAAATAATAATGTTGGGCATTAGAATTTTTGGTGAAAAACTACATTACCCATAATTCTTCCAATCAATATATCCATTGTTTTACATTTATTATGTAGTTCTAAATGCTTCATGGGATTGTAGTTCTTTTACAAAGCTAGTAAGCTCACAGTCTTGCATCTTTGTTAGTTTATGGCTTATGACTCTTAAACAAAATCCCTATGGGAATGAAAATTAATAGGAAAACATGCTGATGAATCCCCATTTTTCTTACTGTGAGAATTTCTAAAAACTAAGGTTTACAGGTCAGTTTATTTTATTTGTGTAGTGCTTTTTACAAAGCGTATCATTTCCAAAGTGAACAAGCTGTCGACAGCGGCTAAGGAAAAATTCCCCAGGAGTTTCACCCTGTCATTAGTGGTGTAAGCAAAGACACTTGAGAAAAGGGTGTTTTTTCCTGCAGGTTATTCCTCATCTGAGCTTGATTCAACACTCTAAGTAAAGAAAAGTCACTGCTGAAGGATACGACTGCGGTTTAGTGCCACGTTCTAAGATTACACGATTAAACTCATAATATTTTGAGAATAAAGTTTAAATATTATGAGAATAAAGTCAAAATATTCTCGTTGTAGGCCTATTACGACTTTTCCCTTGAAACGACTTTAGACTTTATTCTCGTAATATTTTGACTTTATTCTTGTAGTAGTCATATTACGACTTTTTTCTTGTAACGTTTCGACTTTATTCTCGTAGTAGGCCTATTACGACTTTTTTCTCAAAACATTTTGACTTTATTCTCGTAATATTTTGACTTTATTCTCTTAATATTCTAACTTTATTCTCGTAGTAGGCCTATTACAAATTTTTTCTCGAAACATTTAGACTTTATTCTCATAATATTTTGACTTTATTCTCGTAGTAGGCCTATTACGACTTTTTTCTTGAAATGTTTCGACTTTATTCTCGTAATATTTTGACTTTATTCTCATTGTAGGCCTATTACGACTTTTTTCTTGAAACGTTTCGACTATATTCTCGTAATATTTTGACTTTATTCTCGTAGTAGGCCTATAACGACTTTTTTCTTGAAACGTTTCGACTTTATTCTCGTGATATTTTGACTTTATTCTTGTAATATTCTAATTTTATTCTCGTAGTAGGCCTATTACAACTTTTTTCTCAAAACATTTTGACTTTATTCTCATAATATTTTGACTTTATTCTCATAGTAGGCCTATTACGACTTTTTTCTTGAAATGTTTCAACTTTATTCTCGTAATATTTTGACTTTATTCTCATTGTAGGCCTATTACGACTTTTTTCTTGAAACGTTTCGACTATATTCTCGTAATACTTTGACTTTATTCTTGTATTAGGCCTATTACGACTTTTTTCTCGAAACGTTTCGACTATATTCTCGTAATATTTTGACTTTATTTTCGTAGTAGGCCTATTACGACTTTTTTCTTGAAATGTTTCAACTTTATTCTCGTAATATTTGGACTTTATTCTCGTATTAACCCTATTACGACTTTTTTCTTGAAACGTTTAAACTTTTTTATCGAAACGTTTTGACTATATTCTCAAAATATTTTGACTTTATTCTCATAGTAGGCCTATTACGACTTTTTTCTTGAAATGTTTCAACTTTATTCTCGTAATATTTTGACTTTATTCTCATTGTAGGCCTATTACGACTTTTTTCTTGAAACGTTTCGACTATATTCTCGTAATACTTTGACTTTATTCTTGTATTAGGCCTATTACGACTTTTTTCTCGAAACGTTTCGACTATATTCTCGTAATATTTTGACTTTATTTTCGTAGTAGGCCTATTACGACTTTTTTCTTGAAATGTTTCAACTTTATTCTCGTAATATTTGGACTTTATTCTCGTATTAACCCTATTACGACTTTTTTCTTGAAACGTTTAAACTTTTTTATCGAAACGTTTTGACTATATTCTCAAAATATTTTGACTTTATTCTCGTAGTAGGCCTATTACGACTTTTTTCTTGAAACATTTAGACTTTATTCTCATAATATTTTGACTTTTTTCTCGTAATAGGCCTATTACGAATGTTTTCTTGAAACATTTAGACTTTATTCTCATAATATTTTGACTTTATTCTCATTGTAGGCCTATTACGACTTTTTTCTCAAAACATTTCGACTTTATTTTCGTAATATTTCAACTTTATTTTTGTAGTAGGCGTATTACGACTTTTTTCTCAAAACATTTAAACTTTATCCTCATAATATTTAAACTTTATTCTCGTTGTAGGCCTATTAAGACTTTTTTTCTCGAAAGATTCCGACTTTATTCTCATAATATTTGGACTTTATTCTCATAGTAGGCCTATTTTGACTTTTTCTCGAAACATTTCGACTATTCTCGTAATATTATAATTTTATTCTCGTATTAGGCCTATTACAACTTTTTTCTCAAAACATTTTGACTTTATTCTCATAATATTTTGACTTTATTCTCGTAGTAGGCCTATTACGACTTTTTTCTTGAAATGTTTCGACTTTATTCTCGTAATATTTTGACTTTATTCTCGTATTAGGCCTATTACAACTTTTTTCTCGAAACGTTTCGACTATATTCTCGTAATATTTTGACTTTATTCTCGTATTAGGCCTATTACGACTTTTTTCTCAAAACATTTTGACTTTATTCTCATAATATTTTGACTTTATTCTCGTAGTAGGCCTATTACGACTTTTTCCTTGAAACGTTTCGACTATATTCTCGTAATATTTTGACTTTATTCTCGAATTAGGCCTATTACAACTTTTTTCTCGAAACGTTTCGACTATATTCTCGTAATATTTCGACTTTATTCTCGTATTAAGCCTATTACGATTTTTTTCTTGAAACGTTTCAACTTTTTTATCGAAACGTTTCGACTATATTCTCGTAATATTTTTACTTTATTCTCGTAGTAGTCCTATTATGACTTTTTTCTTGAAACATTTGGACTTTATTCTCATAATATTTTGACTTTATTCTCGTGTTTAGCCTATTACGACTTTTTTCTTGAAACGTTTCAACTTTTTTATCGAAACGTTTCGACTATATTCTCATAATATTTTGACTTTATTCTCGTAGTAGGCCTATTACGACTTTTTTCTTGAAACATTTAGACTTTATTTTCATAATATTTTGACTTTATTCTCGTATTAAGCCTATTACGAATGTTTTCTTGAAACATTTAGACTTTATTCTCATAATATTTTGACTTTATTCTCATTGTAGGCCTATTACAACTTTTTTCTCGAAACATTTAGACTTTATTTTCGTAATATTTCGACTTTATTTTCGTAGTAGGCATATTACGACTTTTTTTCTCAAAACATTTAAACTTTATCCTCATAATATTTAAACTTTATTCTCGTTGTAGGCCTATTACGACTTTTTTTCGAAACATTTCGACTTTATTCTCATAATATTTGGACTTTATTCTCATAGTAGGCCTATTCTGACTTTTTTTTTTTAAACGTTTCAACTTTATTCTTGTAATACTTTGACTTTATTCTCGCTGTAGGCCTATTGCGACTTTTTCTTGAAACATTTCGACTTTATTCTCATAACATTTAACTCTATTCTCGTAATTTCGACTTTATTCTCAAAATATTACGACTTTAAACTCGTAAACTTAAATTTGTATCTTTTTTTTTTTTATGTGGCACTAAAACCCTGTCGTAGAAGGAAAGCAAATGGAATTGAAAATCTTCTAAGAATCATGTATAATGCTACTGGACAAGCTGAAATCTGATAAAAATCCCTTTAACAAGCCTATTTAGATACTTTAGCAGGTCTCACTCAAAATATCAAGTTGATAATAAAGCTGAATTAGATGGTCAGCCATGTGTGATTAAATGAATTGTGTGCAGAGTGCTGGACTTCCGGAGAGTTCCACCGGTGGTGGGACGATTCATTAACGTGACGGGTGAAATTTTGTATATAACACACAATGAGGAGCTGCGCAGTGTCTTCTTCAACTCTCCAGGTTGGCATTACTAGTTAAAAACAAATTTTTACAAATTTTTTACAAAAGAAATATAATTAATGCTTCTGTTCATAAGTTTGGGGTAAGTACATTTATTTTTATTTTACAAGGATGCATTAAATTGATCAAAAGTGTCAGGAAAGACATTTATAATGTTACAAAATATTTATATTTCAAATAAATGCTGTTTTTGAAATTCTCTATTCATCAAAGAATCCTAAAAAAAATTATCACTGTCTCCACAAAAAAAAAAAAAAACTTTTTTCAACATTGATAATCAGAAATGTTTCTTAAGCAGTAAATCATCATATTTTCATGATTTCTGAAGATCATGTGACACTGAAGACTGGAGGAATGATGCTGAAAATACAGCTTTGATCACAGGAATAAATTAAATTTAAAAATGTATTCAAATAATAATAAAATAAATTATATCACAAAATGTAACTGTATTTTTTTGATCAAATAAATTAACTTATGAACATACAAAACTAAAAATTTGTGCCCCAAACTTATGAACGGTTCTGTCTGTTTATATGTGTAACTTTGGGCCAGTTTTTATAGAAGTGAGTTGCTTTAAATGCTTTTCTTTTTTCTTGACCAGCCAACAACACGTGTTTCTTTGCAAAGTGTTTGTACGTGTGCAAGTCGGAGTACGCCGTGTGTGGTCATCCTGATCTGCTGGAGGGCTCTATGTCTGCTTATCTACCGGGGTTGAGCATCGCCCCGCGTATCTCCATCCCAAACCCCTGGATCCGCGCCTACAGTTTCACCGGGAGAGAGGAGTACGCTCCGACCTTCATACACACTCAATCACTCTCAAGTTTTGAATACTAAGAATGGTTATTTTCTTTCCGGGACTTAATAAGAGCAGGAATGTGTTTTAAGAAAATAAAAAGGGTCTGTTTAGATACAGTTTAACTTGATTTATGATGAATATAAAACAGTTATCCGGTCTGATCAACATTTGTTGTTTTATGAAGTGTACAATTTCCTTATTTGGATTTGAGAAATCCAGCTCTTGATTCAGGCCATGGCTAAGACGCAAAAATGTTTGTCATGCTTACAAAAGGGTCTGAAAGTTCAGTAATGTTCAGATGAGTCCAACAGCTTGAAGCTATTAACATCTTCTGTTTCGTCTCAGGTGGGAGGTCAATCCGTTATACTGTGATACTGTCAAAAAACTTTATCCCTACAACTCTGGGAACAGACTGCTCAACATTATTGACATGGCTATATTTGACTTCCTTACAGGCATGTAAACGCTTTCCATGTCGACACTTGATTGGATTTATTTATGTCAAAACTTACATGAAAAATGTTTCGTACTTGACGATCAAAGTAGTGTTGTTGGTTGGTTTTGCTCCAAAATAAGCATCACACTGACAATAAGGAAATTCTCTTTCATGTCTTAGGAAACATGGACAGACACCACTATGAAATTTTCACCAAGTTTGGAGATGATGGCTTCCTGCTTCACTTAGACAATGCCAGAGGGTATGTTCTCATCCGTATAATTTTGGGGACTTTAACACTGAATGCATTTTTACAATGCACTGCACTGCTTTTTCATAGTTTTGGCCATTGTCATCTATTCCAGTGTCTTGTGCAATACATGGTGTTCAATAAACACAGCACTCGAGTCAAGAGTTCAGATTTGAAAACGTGTTCCTAGACCTTTCATTTCTTTTTCATTCCACTGCTTTGCATCTTGCATTTATATATATATATATATATATATATATATATATATATATATATATATATATAAACACTTAATGTGTGAATAGCCCCTTTGTTTATGAAAGTGCTTTCTAATGGAAGCAAATTTTTGATGCGAGAAAAAATTTAATGGTTTGGTAAATCGGGACATAAAATTTTAAAATTATGAAAAAAATAGTTAATTATGAGATAAAAAGTTGAAATTAACAAAAAAATTAAATTATGAGATAAGTCATAATTGAGATAAAGACTAAACTAACAAAAAACGTCACATTATGAATTATACAAAGTAAAAATCATGACAAAAAGTAAAGTAATAAAAAGTCAAAATTATGGGATAAAAGTTATTAGATAAATTCAACATTATGATGTTCAAATTATGACATAAAAGTCATAATTGGGATCAAAAACGTACAAAAAAAGATACAATTATAATATAAGGTCTAAATGATTAGAAAAACTCAACGATAAAAAGTTTAAATTGACAGCCAAAATTATGAGATAGAGAGTCATAATCATTACACAATTCAGGAAAATCACCCAAGTCAAAACTGAGAAGTTCAAATATGGCAAAACATGTAGAAAGTTTTGAGATAAAAAGTCTGCATAGACAAAGAAAAATGTATTTAGTAGGTCATGAGATAGAAAAGTCAAAACGGACCGAGTCAAAATTATGAGATAAAGTGGAAATTGTCACATGAGAATCGAAATATAAAAAAGTAGAATTTTGTCATAATTATGACTTTGTGTCATTTTTGTCTGATTATGACTTAGGATATCAAAATGTCAGTTTCTGTCATAATTTGGATTTTTTAATCCCCTAATTATGATTGACCAAAGCATGATTTATTTATTTTTTATTATGAGGCCTAAACGGGCTTCTTCATCCTCTTGTGCACTGCAGATTCGGCCGGCATTCAGACGATGAGATGTCCATTCTTGCTCCATTGACCCAATGTTGCATGTAAGAATCTTTCTGAAATATTTATTAAATTGTATTATTCTGAATGTTGTATGAGATATGTAGTCTTACTCATTAAACGCATGGCCTCTCACAGGATCAAGCGTTCCACGCTGTTCAGACTGAAGCTTTTGGCGAAGTCCGAGTACCGCCTGAGCGACGTCATGAGGGAATCCCTCTCCAGAGACCCTCTCTCTCCAGTCCTGACCGAGGACCACCTGCAGGCCTTGGACCGCCGGCTCGGACATGTGCTCAGGACAGTAGGAAAGTGTGCGAAGAAGCTGGGAGAACCACAAGTGGTGATCACAGATTTTGTAGAGTCATCCAGAGTAACTACAAGCCACCCAAGAGGAAACAACAGGTGACAGAACGAGAAGAGCGAGGGCTGGAGGAGATATCAGCAATCCACTGAAGTGACGTTATGATAACTTTCAGACTAAATCACCACCCGTCCTGTCCAAAATCATGGCATCTAAGGACATCAGGAGGAAAAATTATTCATATTTCCGATTGGTTAAAAAGGGCTGTGTAATATTCTTAACTGTCGAAATTATGAGCTAAAAAGTCACATTTATGAATTTAACAAAGTTTCACAAACTAAAACGAAGAGAGAAGGTCACAGAGATTAAAATTATGACAATTATGAGAGAATCAAAACTATGAGATCGTTAAGTAATTATTGAGATGAAGAGCTCTGAAATTGACATGAAATTTAAATTATGAGTTGAAATGTTCATGAAACATCTGAATATGAGATAAAACTTAGTATCGCGATGTCAATATATAACAATATATAACATAACTACTAAAGTATGTCTTTTTAACTCGTGTTGAGCGTTTATCTCATATTTATGACTTTATCGTAATTATGATCGGCTAAAAAGGGCTGTCTGATAGTCCTATAAAATCTTAATCGTCAAAAGTGACAAAAAGTCAAAATTATGAGATACAAAGTCATAATCATAACAGCCAAAATTATCACTTAAGTAGAAATTATGAGATAAATCGGAGAGAAACAAAGAATAAAAATATAACGCATAAATACGATCATATCAAAATTATGAGAAAATGTCAAAATTATGAGACAAGTCATTAAAGACAAAGGGATCATAAAATAGTGAAATAAAAAAACATATTTGTAAATTTTGTGATGAATATCTCATAGTTCCAACTTTCTATCTCATAAGTATCACTTTTTGTCTCATAATTAACTTGGTAGCACTTTATTTTACAGTCCTGTTCCTCATATACATACTATGTACTTATTACAGTAATTACAATAACTATGTAATAACTAGGTACTAACCCTGAACCTACCCCTAAACCTAACCCTACCCCATGTAGTTACCTTGTGTTACCAGAACTTTCTTAGATAAATACACTGTAAGTACATGTTAGTACACGTACTGTAAAATAAAGTGCAACCATTAACTTTATATAATTTTGACCTTCTATCTCATGTTTGTCTTTGTATCATAATTATGCAAAAAAGGGGTCACTTAAATATTATTTCAAGAACCTCCCTCTCTAAAATCCCTCAGGCCAGACAGACAGATGATGCAGCATTCGCAGGAGAGAGATGATCTTCAGATCTCCTTACATCAGCAAACACACCATTCATGTGGTGCTTTAACTGCACAGCAAGTAGCATTTCCTCTGATTATCCGTTCCTTTTCTGTCCATTTTTATACAAACAACCATTAGTGGCGGCTGAGCTGATGATGTAGCACACAAACAGGCCACATCACCAGAGAAACTCTGCGGTAGGTTGCGAGACAGATTTCCAGACGGACCGTAAGCGTGTAATCTTCAGCTGTCTCATCTGGTTGCACTTCACAGGCTGTCAAGTGGAATCTTTGAAAATGAATCAAACCAAATCATTTGAAGTTTTTAAGCGTTGTTGCAACTTGTGGTTCACCACGTTATTGCTAGCTGAAATCCGTCATCATTAGTGTCTCAGCTGGCAGAGATCAATTTGGGTTTACCAAATGCTGATCAAATGCTCAAAATGTTAATTTCGGAATTGGTGGTGGTGGATAAACATGATCTAAAAAAAAAATAAAAAAAAAAAAAACCTGCAAATCAAATTCTGGTCATAATTATTCATGGCTGTTTGTCACATTCTCACATTTGCTCATTAAAATGACAAAAATGTTTTCATACTTTTTGATTCAGTGGAGTTCCTGACTGCCAGCGGACAGAAAGCCTTATAATGAAAACACAATTGATTGTGGCACTCAAGCAGGTGAATTCAGTCCCATCTGTTGGATGAGAACAGATTCGGCAAATGCCACACAACATACAAACCAAGGATATCTCAAATTATAATTCTACAGAACTATATCTGCAGTATGGTTATCGCAACACAATCCTTTAATAATTCTAACATTTCTGATTATTATCAGTGTTGCAAGGAGTTCATATTTTTTGTGGAAATTGTGATTTTTTTTTTTTTCAAGATTCTTTGATGAATGGAATGTTCAAAAGAACAGAATTTATTTGAAATAGAAATCTTTTGTAACATTAAAAATGTCTTTATTGTTAATTAATCAATTTAATACATCCTACAAAAAACATAAACCTCTTACTGAATGTGTACAACAAAGCACATTGCATATAATGTAGTACGTAATAATTCCATTCCAATCGGTCAGATTTTATTATTATTTTTTGTTGAACGCTGCCTCCTTGAATATTTATGACAACTTGTAAGAAATTTGAGCATTTGGTTTGAAAGAAAGTCTTCCACTCCATTTGATGGTTCAATAACAACCTTTTTATTGCTTAAACTGCCATTTGGACGATCTACAGTATACCAAAAAGATTATGTTCTGCGCAAAACTCACTGGAAATCAGACTACACATCTGGGTAACATTGACAAATAAATCATCATCAGTGGTCAGCAGTATATCAGCAGCAGGGCACAGAACCAGCAGAAATGTTGTGGTTTGAAGGAGCAGCTCTATTCATCTGTTTATTCATCAGTCATTCTGTCCATTCATTCACACAGATACAAGCGTCACTGCTGTGAAGAGGAGTGTGTGTGTGTGTGTGTGTGTGTGTGAGTGAGTTTCTGCCCTTATTATTTCAGGGGAAGTGACTTTAATAAATGTGACAAAGATGCCAAGATGAAGCTGAAAGAATCTGTTGCACCGTTTTAATACGCACTTCTCAAAAACTCAAACAAGGAACAATAATGAGAATCGTCTTTTCTAAAGAGAATCAAACACTGATTACTCTGGATTGTTTAACAGCAAAACAGAATATGGACATGTAAATATCAAATCACTGATGTTCATTTTAACTTGAGCTCCTGGTGGAGTTTTTATAAATAAAAAAAAACGTATCAAAGATATTTTGAAGTCATTCATGATGTTAAAAGCTGAGAGGATTTCATTTTCTGGTTTATGACTGTTTTTGTGAGCCTCTGTTTTCAAACAGTACCATTAGAAACCAGAGACCTCGGAAAATACATTAAAATCTCATTTTATAATAGTTTCAGTCTTTTAATTCGACATTAAAACTGCTACAAGCAAAGGAATAGTTCTCCCAAAAACGTACCCATCATCAGGCCATTCAAGATGTAGATGAGTTTGTTTCTTCACCAGATTTTGAGAAATGTAGCATTGCATCACTTGTTCATCAATGGATGCTCTGCAGTGAATGGGTGCCGTCAATCCAAACAGCTGATAAAAACATCACAGTAATCCACACCACTCCAGTCCATCAGTTAACATCTGGAGAAGAGAAACGCTGTTTGTTTGTAAGAAATAATTAGACTCATTCTGACGGCACCCATTCACTGCAGAGGATCCAAGTGATGTAAAGCTACATTTCCCCAAATCTGATAAGGAAACAAACTCATCTACATCTTGGATGACGTGAGAGCAGACCATTTAAATTTTTGGGTGAACTATTCCTTTAAAAAAAGTAGCCACAGAAACACTTGAAATTATGACATGCGTCTAAAAATATGCCACTGTGCACCGTTGTGGAAAAATAAGCTTATTGAAAAATAAAACTGGTATTTCTCGCCATATACTGACAACAAAAAGGTAAATACTGAAACATTCAGTGGCGGCGTACATGCGGGAACACACAAATTACATTTATCAAATATCGGTCCCGCTCACCTCAAGTCAAGACGTGAGGCTCTGTCCAACGTTTGGCACCGGCATCGTAACAGAACAGAAACTACTATGGTTTCGAGGAGATATCCATTTAAAAATCAGTTTCTCTTATAATAAACGTTTAGATACTGCACAGGAACAGCTTCACTGGTTACTACTACAAGCAACTGAAACCCAAAGAGTGAGAGTTTGCTGGAATGATGAGAAGAAATAAAACAGCATACATGTTCATCTTCCTGCCTGCTTTTCTCCGTGTAGGGAAATGAGGCAGTAATGTTAAAGAATATAACCAGTACAGCCAAACATTACACGTCTGTCTTACTCTGTTATATGTAGTCAGATCACCTTATAAAACTAATGCTTTTAGAATAACTCTACTATAAATATATTTATGTCGTTTTCATTTACCGCTTGGAGTTAAAGGTAAAAACACTGCAGAGTAAAGGCTGTGATTTGATTGGAGGAAGGTACGTTTGATTGTCTGGCCTTTCGTCTGACGATGGAAGCGGCTGTTAAAGCTCTGGGCTGACGGGACAGTCGCATGGGAAGCACTTAATGAAGCACTAGTGAGTCTGGGAATGCGTGGAAACGTGAAGCTAAATGGTGAGGAGGACCCAGCGGTAAAGCTCTCAGACGGAGAGCGACACGAAGCTGTTGTACTGTTGGATGTTGCGTTTGAGGATGTCTGAACATGGTCCCAGCACACGCTCAAAACGCGGCCTGTCCAGCTTGACGCATTTGAGCGGGCCGCGGGCGACCACGGTAGCTGCACGGGGTCGGTTCATCAGCAGAGCGATCTCACCTAGCCAGAGCAAAGAAATACACTCTTATTTATACATGCAATAAACAATCACTGTAAAAAAAAAAAAAAAAAAAGATAATTGCAAAGTCCGCCAGATTGTGAAATATAAAAAATTTTGAAAAAAAATAAATAAATACATTTTTTTTAGTAGTAGCCACATTTTTTAATATTTTTTTATATGGCGAAATAAATTACTGAATTGCAAAAAAAAAAAAAAAAAAAAAAAAAAAAAACAATTCTGAATTCTAAGTTTATATCTTGTAATTCTGACTTTGATCTCTATTAGAATTATGGAGCGGAAAAAGAGTCACAATCGCCTTTTTTATTTTTATTGTTCCACAGGATTCCATAATATAGTTTTGTTAATAACTAATAAACATCCTGTTATAATAAATAAACTGTATCGTATCCATTTAGGATGAATGATCGCATTCAGAGACCTACTAAATTAATATATTCTGTTATTAATATCAACAAAGAGAAACATTCAACCCATAAATATTGAATTCATAGGTCTATATCATTTATAGTTTATACTTGCTCAATATAGCTTCATGAATGACTAATAACCATTTAATAAAATGTATCCTATCTGATGAGATACGTTTTGACTAACAGATCATATTCAGAGACTTCCTGCATCGATATATTTAACATTATATGGATAGTTCATACAAAAATGTTGATTTGAGCCTAAATTAGTTACTCTCTTGAAAAGAGGAGCAAGGAAAGTGCAAGGTGATTTTTACTTTCATTTTTGGGTGAACTCTCGTTTAAGAATTGAATGATGTTTAATGTCGCTCACCGAAGTAGTCTGACGGTCCTAACCGGCCGACCTCTACAAACTCCTCATGCTCTGACCGGCGCTGCAGAACGGCTGCACATCCCTGAGGAAACAGACGGCAGGACTTGAGAAGACACAACACTTTCACCAACACAGTGTCAGCAGACGAGATACTGCACCTCCAGGATGATGAAGAACTCGTCCCCTGGTTCTCCCTGAACCACGATCTTCTGTCCGTCCTCGAACTGCACCGGCTCCAGAGCATCAGCCACAGTCAGACGCTCCCACTTATCCAGAGACTCTGCAGCGAGCACAGACACTCAGCATTCAGGAACTACACACACAGAGCTCGCTCTCGCTCTCTCTCTCTCTCTCTCTCTCTCTCTCTCTCTCTCTCTCTCTCTCTCTATATATATATATATATATAGATAGATAGATAGATAGATAGATAGATATCATCTGTAGTTTTGGAAGGAACGGTTCACTCAACTCACGATGCAATTCAATGTTTTCCTTTTTTTATGAAACTCACCTACATTCAAGTGTTGATAAAAAAAAAAAACACTTGAAGCTAGAATAGATATTTCGGTTTAAAAGTAGGCTTTTAGACGAAATTAGTCCATAGAAAGCACATTAAATGCAAGTAAAGTGTCTACATTTAAGGTTTCAATTTTTTGAAGAATAAAATGTCAAAATATGGTTGAAATAATGTTCCATTGTCATTCGGTGTAACACTTATAGTCATGTAAAAATTCGGACAACATGCTTATTCTGAGCTGTACATAGTAAAATATATAAAATAATAAGTGAGCATAAGTAATTTTACTAGGTTGTAAATGAGTAAAAACTTAAAAACTTACTGAGAAATGTGCGAAACCTAGGATAGTGTTTGGGATTAAATAAATTAGTTTTTAATATGTCATAAATAAATTTTTGTTGTAAATATGCCTGATAGGATTGTCACACTGAATGACATCTTAGTGGGTGTCTTCTGTAAATTAGGGGAAAATGTATGATTTTTTTGGGGGGGAAAAACAATTAAAACAGTATTGCTTTTATGCTTAAACCCTTTTTCATCTTTGACCCTCATACAACAAAATATTCAGGAAGACATGAAATTTTTGTGAAGATTATCAGACTTTTCAAAAGACACAATGACCCTTTTTTCAGAAACGCTGACGGGGAAAGAGTTAAAATAAAAAAGAAGTCATAAGATCTGAAGAGACTCGTGTGGAATCATACGATAGAGATGTCTGGGGAAAAACTTTTACAGTGCTTTAACTGCATATGATAATTCATACACAGAAAGTAGAACTGAAGAGACGTTCATTTCAAGATGATCCGTTAAAACATTTCAAAACGCATTTACACTGTTTTGCATTTTGTGACTTTAAAAAATGAAAAAGATCTTTAAAAATACTGTTAAAGTATCATCTTCTTCTGACTCCAATATCATGCATCATCTGGTCTGGTCTATTGTCTAATAGAGACAGACTTACCTAAAATAGAGACTTTGCTCAAGAACTCCTCGTACATCTTCCTCTTCCTCAGTGTGCTTCCCTATGATCAAACACAGGACAGATGGATGTTTTGGAGTATTGTGTGTATTGTGTGTAGTGTGTGTGTGAGTGAGTGCAGGGCAGCTGTACCATCAGTATTCTCCTGTAGCTGTCTCTGTCGATGCCCCAGAGCTTGGCGTTGGTCTTGGCTCTGACGGTGGCGGCTCTCGGGGTGCCGTAGATCAGAGCCAGCTCTCCGAAGCTGCCGCCCTCGCCGATGCTGGTGGCCCACTCACTGTTCACATACACCTGTGAGGAAACACACTCATGACCTGCTGTCTGCTTCATCCAGAACAATGTTTCTATGTGAAGATGTGTTGAGGATAACTCACATCCATTTCACCCTGATCGATGACATAGAAGTTATCCCCCTCGTCACCTGGGCAGCAAGTGTGAGACGAGACGAGAAGGTGAACCAATGATTAAATCAGGTCAGTGTGATTGCTCATCAGTGTTTTGTAAGCTATACCTTGCTGGATGACAGTCTCTCCTGCGATGTAGGTGACTGGAAACATGGCATCAAATATGTCACTGTAGGGAAAACAGAAATCTTTTACATCCCACACTTCCCCAGTTCATTGATTTCATTAGGAGTTAAAAAAATGTTTGTATTTACACGTCTTCTGGAATGTTATGTTTAAGTATGCAAATGAAGCATTGTCTAATTAAAAATAGGATCATTTGCATAAATATCCAGAACAAAACTCAAATCCAGTTTAAAAAAAACTAAATTACGCAGGTGATAAAGTCGAAATATTACGATGATAAAGTCGAAATATTACGAGGATAAAGTCGAAATACTACGAGAATACAGTCGAAATACTACGAGAATACAGTCGAAATACTACGAGAATACAGTCGAAATACTACGAGAATACAGTCGAAATACTACGAGGATACAGTTGAAATATTACAAGAATAAAGTCTAAATATAAAAAAATAAAGTAGTAATACTGCGAGAATCAAGTCGAAACACTACGAGAATAAAGTCGAAACACTACAAGAATAAAGTAGTAATACTACGAAAATGAAGCCGAAATATTACGAGGATAAAGTTTAAATATTACGAGAATAAAGTCGAAACAATACGAGAATAAAGTCGAAAGACTATTAGGATAAAGTCGAAATATTACGAGAATAAAGTCAAGATGTTGAGAATAAAGTCGAAATGTTGAGAATAAAGTCAAAATATTAAAAGAATAAAGTCGAAACACTATGAGAATAAAGTCGAAATACTACGAGAATACAGTCTAAATATTAAAAGAATAAAGTAGTAATACTGCGAGAATGAAGCCGAAATACTACGATGATACAGTCGAAATATTGCGAGAATAAAGTCGAAATACTACGAGAATACAGTCGAAATATTATGAGGTTAAAGTCGAAATACTACGAGGATACAGTCGTAATACTGGCGAGAATAAATTCAAAATATTACGAGAATAAAGTTGAAATGTTGAGAATAAAGTTGAAATATTACGAGAATAAAGTCGTAATACTACGAGAATTAAGTCAAAATATTATGAGAGTAAAGTCGAAATATTATGAGAGTAAGGTCGAAATGTTTCGAGAATAAAGTTGCAATACTGCGAGAATTATGTCTAAATATAACGAGAATTACGTCAAAATGTTTCAAGAGTAAAGTCGAAATATAATGAGAATAAAGTTGAAATATTACGAGAATAAAGTTGAAATGTTTCAAGAATAAAGTTGTAATACTACTAGGGTTGTGCTAGTAGTATTAATGGGTATTAATGTATTAGATTATAATAATAATATTATTTTTATTAGGCTTATTATAATTTGGCTATCAAACTGCCCAGCTATTTCACCTCAGCACCGCATTTCACACACACAGACGCCGCGCATGGGGTAGCACAGGAGGATTAGAGCCTGTAGTCGCTGAAATTTATCCATGAAATTAATAAGTTAGAAAACGAGGAGCTGGTGTCCCACACATTTAATGGCTGGTACACGGCAGCGCGCTCTTCCCATTGATAAGAGATTTACTCTTTCTTGGCATTACAAATAAAGTAAAGACAAAATAATAACAAGGCGTCAGAGCGAACTTATCATCCATAGTGGTTCTCATGTAGTCCTTTTCTTGAAGACTGATCACTTAACTTATGACGCACACTATGTGGTGATGACGCAGAAGGACTACGTGAGAACGTTATTTTCATGCACTCCGCACTATAATGTGATGCATGCAAAATACATAGTTTTGGCAGTTACAAAGTCCCCATCCACAAACAGACGTACATCGTGTGCTGATATAAGGTATTTCACTTTAACAAGTAATCTGAAAGGCCTATATATGTGCACTATTTTAAACAACCCCTAATAACTAACTGAGTTTAATGCCACAGTTATGTTGGAATGCATCTCATTCTTGTTTCTGTGGCGGTGCGTCGGTCTAAACACTAAATACTACAGGAATAAAGTCAAAATACTATGAGAATAAAGTCTAAATATTGTGAGAATAAAGTCTAAATATTATGAGAGTAAAGTCGGAATGTTTCGACATTACGACTTTATTCTTGTAATATTTCGACTTTATTCTTGAAGTATTTTAACTTTATTCTCAAAATATTAAGACTTTAATCTCGTGATCTTAGTTTTTTTTTTTCAACGAGGCACAAAAATGCCGTCGCAAAAAACTGACCAGTGCATGGACAAAAAAAAAGAAAAGTTTTTCCTGTAGTGTCCTGCCTTAAAAAACTAAATAATGTGATAAATGAACTAAAACACGACGTCAGTCACCTTCTTTCATTGTCGTCCAGATGAGAGAAGAGCACATTCTTTTCGATGGCTTTGGCGAGAGCAGCCATGGTTTTGTAGTCTTTAGGAATGACCTTCACAGAAAAGACAGAGAACACAACTGATTGACCAATGTAGTCTGACACATGAGACGTCATTCGGAGAAATACAGACCTTCCTGACGTAGGAGGCGGCGTCCTCCTCGGTGTAGACCTCGGCGCTGATGGCTCCTCTCCGTCTGCGGCCCTTCACCACCGGGTTCATGGGAGGAGACACCTCATCTTCACGAGAGTCTGAGCGAGAGCTGGCCTTCTGCTGGTTTAACAGCTGCTTAGCTTCCTCCTGCACGTGAAGATGCTTCAATATAAATATATCTATATATATATATATATACACACACATATATAAAAACAAAGATAACTGTGGCTGTGCATGGACCAAATGTTGTTTAATAAACTCATCTCCAGTTATTGAAAACGTACTTTATGCAAAGTTAAGTCAGCAACGTTTCCTTAATCTGTTGATTTTATTTTCATGCCAGAATTCTGTGCAAACCTTTTCCAGCCTTTCGAAGTGTTCTCTGAGGAAGGCCATGGGTCTGTCGGGCCGCGAGGTGCACAGCTGCACAATGCAGTCCTTCAGCAGCTGCTGGACGTTGTGTTTCTGCACATATAGCTCACATTCCCTCAGACTCTTCTCCTCCTCGCTGCTCACGTTGCCTGACGCCATGCTGGATCTGACCTTTGACCTGCAGCGGTGCACAGACACCAAACAATACTTTACAATCACAATCAGTGAAATACAAACAACTCAAGATACTGATCTAATAAAACAGAGTCGATCTTTCTTTTTGAGAGGTTTAATACTAGAGTAATACTAGAGAGTAAGTGTTTGAAAACATATAAAAATAAATAAATCCTAAAATTATGCAATAAATAAATGAAAACACTAATCATCTAAATGTAGTTTTTTATGAAATATTTAATATAAAAAGTAACTTGGCAGATATAATTAAATGGTAACACTTTAAGATTTGTTAGCAATAGCATGAAAAATAATTTTGACAGCATTTATTAATATTAGTGTTTAGGTCAACATTTACTAATACATTATTAAAAACATTAGTAAATGCAATGTGAACTTTTTTTATTTTTATTAAACAACATTAATAACAAAAGTTAAATACAGCATTTATAAATTATACAGAAATGAATATAAAAAATATTTAAGATGAATTAAAAATGAAGTATTATTATAAATTATATTAAAAAGGAATACAATTTACTTAATAAATGCTGTAAAAATATATTGCTCGTGTTAGTTAATCAAACATGAACTAATGTTAACAAATTAATCCTTATTGTTACCAATTAAATAATTATATTAATATGCACCTTACTGCAGAAAGTGCTAAAGAAACCTTAATCCGTCTCAAGTCATAAACTTGTTTTTCTGGATTTTTTTAAATGACGATTTGTGTACTTTGTTATGATGGAAAAAGAGACTATTGCTGTGATTCCCTTCAATCCTGTGCAGAATTAATGCAGAAACCGCTGTCCAAAAACAAATTAAAATTCATCAAAATATCATCAATGTCTGCACATGACCATAAATACACTGAAAACACAGACTGAATGTTCTGAGCTGGATTCCCTCAAGAGGACAGGAACAGGATTATTTCAGAGATGAGATTGATGTCAGTAATAATCTGCAGATTAAACCTGGACGGTTTGCTCCACCACATGAACCACAATACACGTTAATTATGATTATTTACAGAAAAACGTCATGCTTCATGCTGCAGGCTGATTATTATGTTGACATAAAATCTGTTTTTACACTTCAACAATCTCAATCACAATACTAGCATATGCATAAATTGAAGGTTAAGAGCACGATCATACATTTAGATCTATTTTACAAAACCAAACGAACATAATTATAAAAATAATAATATAATGCGTATGAAATATTAGTTTAATCCATCAAAACGCAGTTAAGATATCTAAATAGAACACAGAGCAAACAATGACGTTATCTAAAACGTACTCGAAACCTCTACATTAAAACACATCACATATAAAAGGTTAGAGACTAGTTATAACCGTAGATATCTGAACATTAAAAGCCGTTAGTGTCAAACAGAAGGCCGCTAAGCCGTCGCCATCTTTATCTGAATTATAAACAGATGACATCTCAGTCAGCATTAACCGATCATCACAGGTGCTGCGCGACTAAACACGACACGTTATTCCTTACCGAGCCTTTGAAACGCGACTCGGTTTCTGCGTGATTCCGTTATTCCGTTATCAGCGTCGGCAACAGAAACTCTTTATTCTTCTCAGGCGCTTGAACGTCTGCCCACCGGAAACCGCGAAACACCAATCAAAGCCTGCCAGTGACGTCAATGGGCCTCGTTCTCGCGTGGAAACGGTAACCCTTGGCAACATTAAAGAGCACGAAGCACGACTAAACCTGGGTACCACACTCAGAATTTCCTTTAAAAATCATTTGATCTTTAAAATCTAGATATTTTATGTGTGTTACCCTTTAAGACAGCTTTATTTATTTATTTATTCATTCATTCATTCATTCATTTATTCATTCATTCGTTCGTTCGTTCGTTCGTTCGTTCATTTATTTTATTTCATTTATTTTTGTTTTATTTTTTTATTATTATTTATTTAATTATTTTATTTTATTTTGTGAAATAAAAAATATGATTAAAAATTTTATTAAAAATACAATTTGTTCTTGTTAGTTAATAATGTTAACAATGAAACCTTATCAAATGCACCTAATTGCATAAAATGCAGTAAAACATTTTATACAAACTATTTTATATTATTTTATTTTTTACTATGATAACCTCATATTGTGGGGGGCTCAGTTTTTAATGAATAAATTGTTGTACTTACAAATGTTATTTACAAATTCACTTATTATTATAAAATCTTTTTATTTTTGCTTATTATTTTCCTAGTGTCTCATTATTAAATTATTAATTATCAAAATGCATAATATTATTATGTATATGCAGTAAAAGTATTTTTCTCTAAATATTATGTGAGAAGTACGGAGCCCCGCTCATGACACGCAAGAAAAAATAAATAAATTGTGAACACGATTTAATAATTCGTTCCCTCAATGTACTAAAACGTGCACACGATTACTATTGCGTTCCCTCGATTTGCTAAATCGTGAAAACTATTTATACATCGAGTTAACGAAATAGTAAATCGAGGGGAAAAATGTTTTTTCAGTGGGACTCATATATGACCTCCTGTAGCTCTGATCTTAATATATACATTAAAACCCCAAAACACAAGTATAAAATTCATGTAAATTCACGACTTTTATTTTGAAAACCGCTGTAAACACCGGAAGTTCCGCTGGTTCTGGCTCCAGCCACAGGATTTGCTAGCTGATCGAGGAGATGTTTGCTGTATTGAATGTGTGATCCTTAATGTGTTCCATCGCCCTGCGAACATGACCTGAACCGGTTCATGAGCGAGCTGGTCGAATAAGCTCTCGGTGCGTATCTCTTTTATCTTCCTGTGCGTCTGTGACTGACAGCAGCCCTCGTGACTTTAACACGCGTTCAGACGGTCATTCATTCGTTCACCGTCTGACCTGACTTGTCTTTGTTCTGGTGTTGCAATGGAAAGTCTCTCTTGTGATGAAAATTGAAAGTGTTCGTGGACACCTGAGATCATGAGCTGTCAATCATAACCAGGTCACGTGTGTGTTTCACTGCAGACAGATGGCAGAGCTGCATGGTCATATCGTCTTATACTCTGTGTGTTGTTTCCATGAGTCCTGAAGTGTTTTGGAGTGCTTGTCTTCATTTACACAATTTATGTTGAAATGCAGTCATCAGTCACCATCCAGATTCATTGCATCTCTTTCCGTCAGAAGAAAGCGAGACTCTAATGTCTATGTTAATTAGCTCGTGTGAATAGGAGCATGCCCGTGCATTAATATTTCATGCTTAAATTAATTTGCTATTCATCTATCTGTGTTTATTTATTAATGTATTTATTATTATTATTATATTTTATAAAAACAAAAAAACAAATTATGGATGCATTCGATCAAATATTGAAAATACGTCTGTTTATTAATTATTATAATTTATTTATTTTCTTATTTCATAGAAAAATTACTCTCTTTTTTTAAAATCAAAACATTAAAATCTACATACTGACCATTCAAGCATCATCTTTCCTTAACTTTGTGATACAAACATATTGAAACAGTGTAAATATTTATTGTTTATGGTTTTGGTTATTTAAAAAATAAAATTGTAGTCCTTTTTTACATTTAATTTTTATTTAGTGTTTTTTATTTCAGTTTTAGTAATTTAGAGCTATTTTCTTATTCAAATTTACCTTAGTTTAGCTGCCGTGTAGTTTTCATTTTCTTTTTTGTCTATACCTTTTTTTAAAACAATTTTATTTTAGTAATATTTTTACTTCAGTGAAAAACAACTGTTTTAAAACACTTTTTTAACGGTAGTTAAACAGCAATTTTTTTTCTAAATTTCAAGCAATAATAGTTAAAAACCTTCTTTTCTAAAAGAGCTTAACATCAGTAGTGGTGCATGATGCATCACTGAGTTTTTCTTTTATTGTAACAACATGGCAACCTTGTGACCTCGAGATGACATCATCACATCACGCAGTTGTTTTTGCCACGAGCTCAGCTTCCACCTGCATCATTTGGAAAAACGAAGTGTGTACGGATGCCCAGATGTCCCGTCTCATCTGAACCCCGCAGGGAGATGTAGATTAAAAATAACAGGTAACTGATCCTCACTTTCATCAGTCTCTGGCCGGATCAGATGCTGCTGAGGAAATGCGTCCAGTGCCGGGTTACACAAGCTTTTCTTGAGTTGGTTGTTGTCACACAAGGTGAAGTGCCAAGGACTTGATCAAATATTTAGAGGGTTTTTTCTGTCTCCGACATCAGTTGATAATCCTGTGCAATAGTTATCCACCCCTTGACGATGTATTTTGAGCTCGCTATGTTTTATCTAATCAAACTAATGCTTGTGTATGTCAGAGCAGGTGTGTGTGTGTGTGTGTGTGTGTGTGTTCACTGCTGGAGTAAGTGTCTTAGAAATGTGCTTCAGGGCAGTTTCTTTCCTGGTACAGATTAGTTAAGAACACTTTTTGTTCGGTCTCTTTTGAAAATATTTATTTGCTAAGAGAATCATATCAGCTGGGTAAGGACTTTTATTACAATCTGTGCGCCTGAAAGATTTAGTAAGATCTTCTGAAGAGATTCTAAATATATTTACTTACTTTTTTTTGTGTGTGTGTTTATTTAACTTTTTTTTTTAATTAATTTATTTTTATTTTATTTATTTATTTTGTTTTCTAGAATAGCTTGAAATGTCTTCTGTATGTTTGTTTAAGTTTTAACATTTTTAACATTTTAAATTTGATTTAATTTTATTATTTTTCCTTTGAATATCTTCCATGTGTGTGTGTGTGCCTCTACTTAATTTTTAATTGAATTAATTATTTTTTTATGGGATATATTGGAATATACTTTTATATATATAAAAAAATCATTTATATATTTTTTTTATATTTATTAACTAGTTAATTTACTTATTTATGTATTAATTTTTTCTGGAATATCCCGGAATGTCTTGGTTGTTTCCCTCTTCATTTAGGGAGGCACTTTATTCTCATACACTGTAATAATAATACAACTCAAATAGAAGATGAAGAAGATAGTGCTGGAGAAGATAGAAGATAGTATTGTGTGCTCAATGCAGATTGCTGACAGCGTTGGTGTGTGTGTGTGTGTCGCTCTGAGCTCCTGTGTGTGTGTGTGTCACTATCACTCTGAGCTCCTGTGCTGGTGTGTGTGTGTGTGTGTGTGTGTGTCACTCTGAGCTCCTGTGCTGGTGTGTTGAAGGCGGTGGGATGCGCAGCTGGAGCTGGTTCCTCTCCAGAGTTATGCGTCTCTTCCTGCGCTGGTTCAGACTCTGTCCTCGACGAGGACGCAGGAAGAGGCCGAGCCGGATACGAGACCTGTGGAACTATGGGACGCTGCTTCTGAAGTCCCTGCACTACAACGTCCTGACCAACTCGGACACGGTGCTGGACTGTGTCTTTGAGCCCATCTACTGGCTGGTGGACAACATGACCCGCTGGTTCGGAGTGGTGGGTGGAACCCCAAACAGTTCATCTATCTCATAGTGCTTGAGTCGCATCCATGGTAAACACTAGATGTTTCTCTGTTTCCTGGTGCAGGTGTTTGTGTCTCTGGTCATCCTCTTGACCAGCTCTGTGGTCATCATCGTGTATCTGTGTGTGCTGCCCATCATCTTCAGCACGTACCCCGTTCACTGGATCCTCTGGCACCTCTGTTACGGACACTGGAACCTGCTCATGCTGGTCTATCATTACTATAAAGCCACGACCACATGTCCAGGGTCCCCACCGCAGGTCTGTCTCACGCTCAGAAGATATTAAAACAATATTGTATTTATTTACTTACTCTGGAATATATTGTGTGTGTGTGTGTGTGTGTTTATTTATTTATTTATTTCAATTCTTTTTTATTTATTTACAAATATATTTTAAGAATATGTATTTATTCATGGTTTATTTGTTTTAATTATTTATTTATTTTTTATCATATATATATATATATATATATATATATATATATATATATATATATATATATATATATATATATATATATATATATATATATATATATATATATATATATATATGATAAAAAATAAATAAATAATTAAAACAAATAAACCATAAATAAATAAAAAAATTAAAAAAAAAAAAAAATATACAAAAAATATATTTCTAAATAAATTCAATTCTGAAATCCAACTGTTGTACTATATTGATTAGTTAAAATATGATACTAAATATAAATTAAATTACATTAAGAAATAAAAATAAATAATTTAAACACACTCACTCATATGAAAAAAAAAAATTTATATATATATATATATATATATATATATATTTTTTTTTTTTATTATTATTTAATTTGATTTATATTTAGTATCATATTTTAACTAATCAATATAGTACAACAGTTGGATTTCAGAATTGAAAATCACATTCATTTTCTCCATTGAGGAACAGATTTTTAAGGATTAGTAGAAAAAAAAAACTTTTAAAGAAACACTTACTATGAGCTCTGAGGTTGTTAATCAATAATTACTGTATGCTTTTGTCAAAGTTATCAGCCAGCATTATTCCAACTTTTTTTTTTGTATTTATTTACTACATCACAATACTGATTTACATCTTATTCACAATAGAAGAAAAAAAAGCTAAATTTTAGCCTCAGGTGAAAGTCTGTAATGTTGTGATTCTCCCCATAGCTAGCTGGTTGGTTTGCTTCATTGCTAATATCTCCTAAATTAAGACTTTGAAAAAAAAAAAATGTAATTGAAAAATCATTCTTTTTTGCTATTTTCTGAAACCTTTGCAAATGTATTTGAATCAAAAGGAAACTCCTCTTTTTCTTTTTTTTATATTTAGCATTATTAATAAGTGTTTGTTACTGTATGTGTTTTGTTTTAGGAAAAGAGTGAAATCCCAACTGTTACTATCTGTAAGAAGTGCATCGTTCCCAAACCAGCTAGAACCCATCACTGCAGCATCTGCAACCGGTGCGTGAGTCTCCTAAACACCCCAACACAAAGATCAGATGCATGCTGTTCGGAGGACAACACCGGGCAAGATGTGGAAAAATAAATATAGTGTAGAATGACTTAAATGATTATTTAAAAAAATAATTCAGACGGTTTACATTTTTCATCAGATGAATCAAAAAGAAAAGCTCTGTTTAATCAATTAAGAAAATAATGTTTGAAATAAAATAATGCATTTGTGGTGTGTTCGTTTTTTCCTTCACAGATGTATTTTGAAAATGGACCACCACTGTCGTATCCTTGTGAAGCAGAGCGTAAACAAAACTTTATGATGCATTACAAAAAGTCATGATTCTGTGAGTGTGTTCTGTTGTCTTAACTGAGCTCTCGTCCAGCCTGGTTAAATAACTGCGTGGGTCATTTCAACCACCGTTACTTCTTCAGTTTCTGTCTGTTCATGACCATGGCCTGCATCTACTGCAGCATCAGTGCCAAAGACATGTTCCTGGACGCTTACAATGCCATCGAGGTCAGTCCTCATCACGCTCTGAATGCCTTCAGATTGGGTTCTCTGGTGATTTACATGCACTAGTTTTTAAGTCTCTACGGCTCACAGAGGCTGCGTTTATTTGATCAAAAATACAGTAAAATTGTGAAATGTTTTTCTAATTTAAAATAACTGTTGTCTATGTGTTTGTCTGTTAAACTATAATTTATTTCAGTGATGCGCCGCTGAATTTCCATCATCTCCAGTGTCACATGATCTTCAGAAATCATTCTAAATCTCTGATTTTCTGCTCTGGTTATTATCAGTTTTGTTTACAGATTTGTTACCGAAGATTCTTGTGGAAACCGTTTCTCAGGAAGTTCAAAACAGCAGAATTTGTAAAAAATCTGCTCTTATTTTTGATCAATTTAATGCATTCTTGATGAATAAAAGAAAACATTTCTTTCAAAAAAAAAAAAAAAAAAAAACATTGTTGGATGGTGGGCTTGCGTTTGTGTTGTTTTTGCAGTCAGGCAGGTATTGGGACGGTCACGCTCAGGGGGAGGCGGTCCCGGGGGCGGGGCTTATCTATATCTCATTCTCACCGCAGGTAGAAGCAAACTTACACAGAGCCAAAACTCCTAGAGGGAAATAACTTTAGTTAATGTAGGGAATGTTCCGGGTTAATACAAGTTCGGCCTGTTTTCAGTTTATTTCATGTTTGCACTAATGCTCTTTCAAGAGAAGTCTCTTTCTCAAGACCTACATTATGTGACATTGAAATCACCTATGAGATATTTACTAGTCCCACTAATAAAAGACTGATTTAGTCAACTTTAATTGCAGATATTCCATGCATCACAGCTGTATGTCCACATCAGATACTAGCCGCTCCGCACACAGTAGATGAAGAATCACTAAAAGTTGGTTTTAGCTCTAATGATCTTTTCCTCTGTTGAAGAGCTCCTATCAAACACCTCCTCCACCTGCCTTCACCCATCAGGAGAGGATGGTTCATAAGAGCCTGGTGTATCTGTGGGTGCTGACGAGGTAAGACTTCTCACTTCACAGCATGACGTGTGTTTCTCATCCTGTGCTTGAGGTTTCTGCCGTGTTTTCAGTTCAGTGGCTGTGGCGTTAGGAGCTTTGACGCTGTGGCACGCCGTGCTGATCACCAGAGGAGAGACCAGCGTGGAGAGACACATCAACCGAAAAGAGAGGAAACGACTGCGACTGAAGGGCAAGGTGATTAGAGCCGGGTGCTCATGAAGTCAACCCAACGTTCAGAGATTAAACTGGATCGATTAAGAGATTAAGTTGGACAGGTTTTATTCTCATTTCTGAAGAAAACGTTGCGTGAACAACTGTCTGTTCAACAGGTTTTTCGTAATCCGTACCACCATGGAAAAATGAACAACTGGAAAATATTTCTTGGTGTTGAAAAGCAGAGGTGAGATGTTTAACGTTTTATTATTGTCCCCCAAGATGTAGGTGAAAGTTGAATGTATAAATATTTCTCATCTCATATCTCTCACCACACAACCAAAAAACTGAGATTTAGACGTCATCTGAAAGCTGAATAAATAGCTTTTCATTGATGTATGGTTTATTAGGATCGGACAATATTTGGCTACTTAAAAATCAGGAATCTGAGGGTGCAAAAAAAAATCTAAATATTTTTTTAGCAATGCATATTATTAATCAAAAATGTCCTATTGCTACAAAAACACCCCAGAGACTTGAGACTGCTTTTGTGCTCCACTGTCACATCTTATGTCATCTGCCTGTTTTTTATTTATTTTCCAGTTGTCTGTACTTGTAAAAGTTGTTCTTGTTCCCCAGTGACTGGCTGACGAGAGTCCTGCTGCCCTCCGGTCATCTTCCTCACGGGGACGGCCTGACGTGGGACGGTCCTTCACACAGGATCAACACCATGGCCATATGACCTCACAGACATGTTCAGAAATCCATATCATGAACTCTAAAGACTGAAGGGGTCTCTGCATCACTCCTGTCCTTTACAAATCAGAGTTTTTTGATGCTTGTCTGCTGAAATGTGTTGATGGTACTCTACTCAATGCCAAAGGCTTCATGTGAATGGATTGTGGTGACATCTGTGGAATATTTATGTTTTTTTTTTTAAACTCGGACATTCATGGGAACCTGTGTTCTCTATAAAAACTTTGAATTTACAAAGTGGTCCATGCATTTTGTTCAAATGTAGTTAGTTTAGCTTTTGGAGATGTTTGCTACTCAACAGGTTTTACACATGAAATGCTCCTGCATTTTTACTGTTTATGGTGGGTTTCAGAAGTCTGAGAGCACTCTGGGGAAATATAATTAAGTATTTTATATTCTAAAATTTTCACATTATAGATTAAAAGCAGAAACATTAACATGGATTTTAGGATGTCTGATATTTGATACGTTCCCTTTTTGCTTTCACTTGCTCGTTCAAGTGAAAAAAAAATATATATATTTAAAAATATATATATATATTTTAAAAAAAATATATTCAAATATATTATTATATAAAAAAATATAATAATAAAAAAAATTATTTGTCCTAGAATTATTACAGATTCCATGTTTGTACATTTATTTCCTATCGTTGATTAAAAAAAAATAATCTAAAACTACAGGATTTTAAAAATTAAAATGCAATAAAATAAAATAAAAATCTTATTAGGTAATACTTTACAGTGATGTCTTATTTGTTACCTTTAGTTAATATCTGAGCACTGTTTTTTAATGCTTTTATTAATTACTTTTGGTTACCACAATAGTTATTTGAACATGCATTAATGTTAACGGATACAACGTTTGATTTTAAAAATATATTTGTAAATGTTGAAATGATAAATACTGTGAAAGTATTTTATTGTCAGATCATGTTAAATAATGCAGTAAGTCTAAAGTGACCATATTTTCAGTGTGATCTCAGTCTTTTGCCGTTTCGGTGATAATTTCAGAGTAATAAAATGATTTTGAACCAGCTGAAATCTGTTTATAACTTTAAAAGGTTCACGTTAAGGCCAGTGCAGCACATTCTGTACAAATAAACTAGTGCGATATAAAGCAGTAATAACACAGAACTGGGAAACTGAGACGCAAAAGGGAACAATTTGTATCTTTTTAAAACATAAAATCGGTTTGAGTTAAATCTTCTTTTGTTTGTCTTTTCTTCTCACATTGAAGCAGCTTATTATTAAAATATGAAGCAAATGTAGCAAGTTCCTCTTTTTCAGTTTTGTTTTATGTAGCGTTCATAAAGTTACATTCAAGCCATAATAAAAAAGTAACAGTAGGTAAACAAGTACAAACTGGGCAGTAGATGCATTTTAGTTTTTTCAGCGTTAGTTTTTGTCTGAGTTAAGAAAATGATTAATGCATCTTGAAAGACTTCATCATTGGATGTATTTTGTACCAAAGCAATGATAAATGATCCGCAGTTTAGCACTGAAACATTAGTCATAGGCAAAGCCAAATCACAATTTGCAAAAAGTTTTATTGACAGGTTATGACACTTAAATACTGTTTTATATTCTTGGCATCAGTTTCGTCAGTTTGACCTTTTAGTAAGTCTTGAGAAAATGAACAACTGTGGTTTAAAAATACGGACATTAGGACAGTCACATCAACAGCTGTATCCTGCATCAAACTAACATTCCTATAATAGTGACACGGCTCTATTGAACAAATGATAACGTCCCACAATGCACTGCGGCTCGTGTGTGTGATTCACTCTCGATTCAGCGCATCATTGTGTTTGTGTTCAAGCAGTCTGTGTGTCCGTGTTTAGCCACTTCGGTGCCCAGACTCATGCCACATCATAAAAAAAAGAGGCTAAGGGAGTAAAATCAAAGGCTGGTCTGGTCTGTGTCATCTACAGCATCTGTTCATCTTCCACCGGGGCTTCCTAACAGAAACCTGCGGATGAGAAACTCCACGTTAGACGCCGTCAGTGGAAACCTCCAAGGCTTGGATGTGTAAAAACTCACCATTCTGCTCGAGCCGCCACGGCTTCCTTCCTCACCAGACGCTTTTTGTCGTCCAGAGGAACAGCGAGAGCTTTCAGGACCCTGGCACGAAACGGCAGGATCTGAAACACACACCAAAGTCAGCAGGATTCATTATTATAAGTCTGGTCTTGTGCATAAATCACTTGTGGTTGTTATTCAGAAGGATACAGTTAAAAGGCCACAGTTAAAAGCAGAGATCTGAAGTTCAGGGTCAATTAAAATACAAAAACAACACCAACACAACAATCTACCAGAAGTGTTTTCCTTTATTCTAAAGATTTCTACTGATAAATGCTGTCTGATTCTCATCAGAGAATCCTGGAAAAATAAATGCATTTTGATTTCCAGACAAATACTAAAATAAGTGTTTCTTAAGCAGCAAATCATCATATTTTCATGATTTCTGAAGATCATGTGACTGAAGATTGGAGGAATGATGCTGAAAATACAGCGGCGCATCACAGGAATAAATTATTTTAAAAATTGTATTTATTTACAAACATTCTATAGATAGGTCATTTTAATTGTAAAAATATTTTACAATTTTTACTATTGGTGAGCAGAAAAAATAAAAATCAATGAATAAATTTAACACTATTTAAATGATTGACTTATACATTTCTTTTTGTAATAATAGTAATGAAAAATATTTTTTACAATCTTAAGATCTTTAATATATTACATAATAATATATAATCATGCGATCAAATACCAGGGACATTCTCTCTCTCTCTCTCTCTCTCTCTATATATATATATATATATATAAATTAAATTAAATTTCAATGATGTTTTACATTTATTTGTATTTTATTTTTTTATTTTAATTAAAAAAATAATTAAATTTAAATAATTACAAATTAAATTATAGTAATTTATTATATATATATATATATATATATAAATTAAATTAAAATTTCAATGATGTTTTACATTTATTTGTATTTTATTTTTTTATTTTAATTAAAAAAATAATTAAATTTAAATAATTACAAATTAAATTATAATAATTTATTATATATATATATATATATATATATATATATATATATATATATATATATATATATATATATATTTTTTTTTTTTTTTTTTTTTTTTTGCTTGACTCATCTTTTTGTTTAAACCAAGTAATAATGACTGCACTGTTTAGGGCTAACTGAAGCAGGTCAAACGTCCTCATGATTGTCTTACCATATGTTCAGGCAGGCGAGAGAGCGCATGAACACACTGCAGCGATGCAATCCTCACTTTCTGTGGGAGTGAAGATAAAGTCAAGATCAGACGAGTGTAATCTGAAGCAGTGTTGAATCAGAAGCAGTGTTGAGGTCAGAAGCAGTGTTGAGGTCAGTACCATAGCGGGGCTGGTGGTGAGGGCCAGCAGACGGGAGAACAGCGCCTCCAGCTGGTTCCTGAGGGCCTCTGGTGGCTCCAGTAACACCGGCTGCAGACAGGAGAGAGTGGACAGCTGGACGGCTTGATCCACACACGCCAGAGCCTCCAACAGCAGCGGCAGCAGCTGGATCCAGAACACCACACTCATAACACAACAGCTTTCATCAAACCTCATTCACCTGCACAAGCTCAACTCACCGCAGGAAGCTCTGTGAGCTGCACCTGTCTGGGAAGGTTACTGACAATATGAGACAGCGCCTTCAAATAACAAGACTTCTTCTCTGTGGAACAAAAACAGCTGTTAGATGGCAAGCAGAGCGATGCAGTCACACCGCGGGTTTAGACAGGAAGTGGTGATCAAGGTACCCTGCTCTGCCGAGTTGAAGCCTTCGACTAGTTTGGCTGAGTTTTCAGCGAAGAAGCGCTGTCGGTACATGATGCGCACGTCAGCGTGACAACCGCGATTGAGCACATCCTGAGAGTCGCTCATGAGGACGCCGAAACCATCAGCCGCCTGAGATCCTAACGCCGGGTCACTCAACAGAGCGAAGAGCTGGAGGACAGGAGACAGCAGTCAGACACTGGAGCTCAGAAACATGACTGACGGGACAGGAAGAGGAAACAGAGGATACCTGGTCGGTCAGGGCTGTTGATAGCGGATGGTAGCGTAAGAGCAGGGCTTTAGACACCTGCACAAACAGATCAGGACATCAAAATTAATTGCATTTGTGTTTTTAAGATACACAGCAGTTTTATGTGTATTTATTTTATTATAAGATTTAAATTTTGGGGGCAAATTATAAATAAAAAATGAAAAAAAATTTTACTACAACATTTCCCATTTTTGATTTAATTGAAATACTAAAACGATGAAGTAAAAATATATATATTAATATAAAATATTTAAATAAATATTCATAAAACATATAATAAATAAAACAACAACAAAATTGTAAAACCTATTTCAAAATATTATTACATTTTATAGAAGTATAAAAAGCAGTTTTATGGGTTTGGAACGACATGGAAGCGAGAAAATTAAGATTTTAATTTTGGGGCGAATTATAAAACAACAACAACAACAAAATTTCCCATTTTTGATTTAGTTGAAATACTAAAACATTAATAAAAAAAAAAAAACCACTAATATAAAATATTTAAATAAATATTTTATTTATTTACAACATTTAAAAAACACGAAGAAAATTACTAAAAATTAAACCAAAATCTAAAAGTAAATATTAAATATATTAAAAACATACATTTATAAAACTATATCAAATGATAATAAAATAATGGCAATAATAAGTTTAAAATACTCAAAACTATTTTATTCAATTTATATATTTATGAATTGTGGATTGCTGATCATTGCTGACACAGTTATAAAATCTCTTTAAAGAAAGACAATAAACAAACTAAAAACAGATTCTAAATCTAGACCGAGGAGCTGATGTGAGAGACTCCTGGTCATGTGATCTGGTGATTACCCAGAGCAGCAGCGTGAGCGCTCGAGTCCGCTGGACAGAGGAAGAGTTCTCCAGCTCCACACTGATCCTCTTCATCACTCTCTCCAGCACCGCGTCCAGAGCTTCACCTGAACACACACACACCTGATGATGCAGATCAGGTAAATCAACTCCGCTGCTCAAATATCGCATGCAGTGTCCCAGTGACGTACATCAGATCATGTAGCACAGGATTTAGAGCATGTGATTGATGGTGTGTGTACCTGCCGGCCTCTTGTTGAGCAAGCCAGCGAAGCACTTGGCTGCACAGGTGTAGGAGAACAGGTGAGGACAGGTGCAGCTCAGATCCTCCAGCTGCAGAAGAAGCCTGTCAATCTCAGGAATCTCCACCTGGTGAGAGGGGAATCAATGATGTGAACCGGGCCATAATCGCTGTCAAACACTCTTAAAATATGTATTTTGGTGTTCAGCCAATGCACATTTGAAGTCTCAGTTTCAATGGAAACCAGAAATCCACAAACTTATACACTGACTGTTGCATTTTTTTTTTCATCCATCGTTACACGTTTGAAATTGAAAAAACATAACAGCCATAAATATGAGTACCGTCGTTTTACAGATGCACTGTAATCTAAAATGATGTTGATCGATTTTTATTTTTCCTAAATAACAAACTTTTTTATTTTACAGAAATATAATATTACAATAATAGTATCATCATATAAATAGTAAAAATATTAATATTTTTATATTCATATATTTTATAGTAATATTTTATTTCGAAACAAAATACGTATAAAATAAACACAATAATTATAATAATAATGTAGTCATATTTAGGAACTAAGCAAAATTAGTATTGTAATTTTACAAATAATGTTCTTGGTTATTTTTTTTTCTTCTTAAAACACTAGACTTTTCTGACATTTTCCAAATAAAATAATAATAATTTGTATTTTTATTTATATTAATGTTTTATTGTAATTTAACTGTAAAACTAAATACAAACTTAACTGTAATTATCGTTAATTATTATAATCATATTCAGAAATGAATATAAATACCAATATTGTGATTTCACAGTAGTCTTGTAAAATGATTTTGATTTTTATTGTTTTCTGAAATATTTGTTATTTTACAGTGAAATATTACAATACAAAATAATCAAAAAATTAATTTTTTATACATTTATATTGATATTATATTCCAATAAAAATATCATCATATGAATAGTAAAAATACAATTTTGTTATTTATATATTTTATAGCAATATTTTATTTAATAAAATAAGTATTAAAGAGAATAATAATAATAATAATATTATTTAGGAACTAAGCTAACTTAGTATTGTAATTCTACAAACAAAATGGTTATTATCTTTTTTCTTCAAATACTATATTTTACACATTTTCCAATAGAAATAATCATAATAATTAGTATTTTTATATTAATGCTTTATTGTAATTTAACTGTAAAACTAAATCAAGTATTAAAGAAAATACAATAATATTTATAATTGTTAATAACAGTTATCCTGTAAAATTTTGTTGATTTTTATTATGTTTTCTGAAATATTAGTTATTTCACAGTGAAATACTACAATAAAAAAGAATCTAATAAAAATTCTATTTTTTATTTCAAATAATGGAAGTACAAGTAGTAGTAGACCAAAAATGTAATTTACGATTTTAAATGCATTTGCAATATTAAAGAAAAAAAAATCCCCAAACCTTGCAACCCTACAGTACAGGATTCTGTAGTGAATAAATCTGCTAAAACTCACGCTGCATGGAAGAGAGCAGACGCAGGCCATGAGCAGACACACCAGCTGAGACAGAGCTGGAGACTGGATCTGGAGAAAACAAGGACAGTTAATAAATCAGCCCTCCATTCATCTACAGACACTACAGATGATGGGAGGTCTGTACTGAAGATACTGATGATCAGAGAGATGCTGGTATGGACCAGACCACCATTCACCTGAGATATGATACCCTGAAGTAATAAATACGTTTCTCTTAAGTTGAATACATCTTAACGATGTGTTTGTTTCTTACAAACATGCAGCTTTTGGCTTCACCAGACATGCAAATGTTCATTTTTGGATGAACTATTCCCTCAAATCCTTCCAGAAGGGTCTGTGACATCGAAGCTCAGTTAATCTGGATGGTCAAATGTAAACCTGACGGTTGAGAGATGATCTTGTCACACCTGGAGCAGCTGGATTTTGGAAGGGAAGGCATTCTCTGGCAGGAAAGACACGTCTCCATCCAGGAAGAGGGAAACAGCCTGGGCGGCCATGCGGGACGCTGATCTATAAGAAATATACGTGCATCCCCGCTTATTACAGAAAATTATTTAGATGTTATATGTGACCCTGCACCACAAAACCAGTCTTAAGTGTCAATTTTTTAAAATTGAGATTTGTGCATTATCTGAAAGCTGAATAAAGAAGATTTCAATTGATGTATGGCTTGTAGGAAGACAATATTTAGCTGAGATACAACTGTTTGAAAATCTGGAATCTGAGGGTGCAAAAAAAAACTAAATATTGAGAAAATCACCATGTTCTTAGCAATGCATTTTACTAATCAAAAAGAAAGTTTTGATATATTTACAGTAAGAAGTTTACAAAATATATTCATGGAACATGATCTTTACTTAATCTCCTAATGATTTTTGACATAAAAGAAAAATGTATCATTTCGACTAGGGATGCACGATATATCGGCCGATAAATGTTACTTTTTCTGTTTTCATTATCGAACCGATATCTTAGAGCCGATAAATAATGCATTATTTTCCTCTTTAAAAATAAATTTTGGTAACACTTTAGAATAATGGTCCATTAGTTAATTAGTTAGTTTTGTTGAAGTGTTTAATGCCTTTTAATGATGATACTTTTTTTTTTGGTAATCAGGCTCTCAAAACGTATGTAAAAATGTGGATTTAGATTTACAGGCCAACATATCGTTAGTAAGTATAATCTACATAATTCAACTGTTTTTTTGTGCTTTTTAGATGCATCTAAGGCGTTTGATCGAATTAATCATACTAAGTTATTTTTAAAATTGCAAGAAAGAGGGGTTCCCCCATACTTGATAAGAATATTATATTTTTGGTATGTACATCAAACCTTAAAAGTTCAATGGGGTAAGAACGTATCGGAACCGTTTTTTATGACGAATGGGGTTCGGCAAGGGGGGATATTGTCACCTCTTCTTTTTAACCTGTACATGGATGGTCTTTCTGTGGAGTTGAATAATTGTAAGACTGGATGTTTAATAGGTGATAGTCTCATTAACCATTTGATGTATGCTGATGATCTGGTTATTATGTCTCCTTGTAGCGCAGGATTACAAAAGCTGCTTCGAGTATGTTCAAGGTATGGTGTGCAGCATGATATAAAATTTAATGTTAAAAAGAGTGTGATTAGGATTGTTAAAACCAAAGAGGACCTTAAGCAAAATTTTCCTTCTTTTTATATAGATGACCAAGTATTGAATGTGGTAAATAAAGTGAAATACTTGGGTCACATCATTAGAAATGATTTAAATGATGAAGATGATGTGCAGCGCCAGTGCTGTAGGTTATATGGGCAAGCTAATATGCTGGCTCGTAAATTTTATATGTGTACTGATGCTGTTAAAATAGCTCTATTTAGGGCATTCTGTACATCTTTTTATACAGCTCACTTATGGTGTAGGTATGCTAAAGCTAAAATGCAAAAACTCCAGGTGGCATTTAATGATGCGCTAAGAATTTTGCTTAAACATCCAAGGTGGACAAGTGCAAGCCAATTGTTTGTATCTAATAATGTACCTACTTTGCATGCTGTCTTAAGGAAGTGTATGTATAATTTCATATGTCGGCTGAATGATTCAAAAAATGGTATCATAATGGTCTTAAATGATGTTACATTAAGTGATACAAGGTATTTTTCCAGCTTGCGGAAGCATTGGAATGCAAGCTTGTATGTCTTTTAAATTCTCTGTGTGTATTTTCCTCTTAATTCTTTCTTCTTTTCATATGGACCATGAGTTTGAAATAAAGAGTAATAATAATAATAATAATAATAATAATAATATCGGTTATCGGCTTTCATATTTAAAGAATTATCGTATCGGCGCATCCCAAATTTCTACCCATGCAATGTTTTTTGGCTACTGCTACAAATATACCCCTAGTGACTTAAGACTGCTTTTGTGCTCCAGGGTCACAGATATTAAAATGAATCAATATGTTCAAAAGTATAATAATTGAACAGTGTGTTGTTTCCGCTGGACTCACTCTGATTGTAGCGCAGCACAGGCTGTGCTCATGACAGGGACTACAGCAGACAGAACAGCCTCGTCTGTGAGTGGACTACTGTGACCTGTTGTACAAACCCACAGTTACATCAACTAACAGCACACACTTTCATACACCAGAAGATCACACCGAGATCACACCGGACACTGACCAGCGTCCCTACTCTGCAGCGCTGCCTGTAAGCAGAGCCCTAGAAGGTGTGGAATGATGATGTCATGGAAGAACCGTCCAATCTCCTCCGAGTCACGCGCGTGCGCCGCTATCTTCTGCAAACTGATGCATACAGCAGCCACTTCCTCCACAGAGAAACCACAGCTACCTGAAAGACCAACAGCATTTCAGCATCACATCAGTATATTAGGACTTTACATCAGAACTAAAAAATTAAGGTCAAGAGTCAATGTGATAAACTGATGATTATGATTATTTTGCACAGAAATGATATTCAGCATTATTGTCATTTTAGAATATTGGACTTTAAACCTTTTTTCTAATTAAAACAACATAATGAATTTATATTGTTGCACAGAGTTAAGTGCACTTTCTATGAAAACACAAAAATCTGAATGTTTATTTAACCGATATCTCACTTGCATGATAATTTGCCACTGGCTATATGAGCAAAATATGAAAGTGGAGATCACTAAACCAAAACATAAATGTTTGCTGCTGTTTTTAGTTCACCTTTACCTTTATCTCAGTCCAGAGAGAGTGCGCACACTTTAGAGACTGACTGATTGATCAATTTTGCCGATTAATCGGCACCGATAATCAATTGCTGGAACAAATGTTGTCGACAAAAATCCATACCGATATTATAGATATTTAAAGATTGCCAACATTAAGCATGGCTCTTTGAATTTCTATAAAATGGTAACAGTTTACAATAAAAGTCAGTTTGTAACATTAACTAAGGTTAAAAAAATGTTGCTGAAGCACTGTTCCTTGTTAGAGTGTTAATTTCAGCATTTACTAAAACTGTAAATCTGTATCGGTTAATGCACTATGAACTAAAATCAACAATTAAGGTATAATATAATAACATTCAATTAAATTAAATAGTACCGTATATTTTCATAGCTCAGCACGGTTTTTATTTCAGCTTTCATTCATTATCCATTTTAAAAACTATCAGTTGATGTATCGGTTATCGGTTATTAGTGTGGTCCAACCTAGTTATTGTCAAGAATCACTTTGTCAATCACTGGTTGCCAGGTTGGGATGAAAACAATGTAATAAAATGTGTCCATTTAACTCTTTCCCCGCCATTGATGAGTTTTTACGGCTTTTTGTTTTTTCACTGTTGTTATACACTCGGGGGCGCTATTACACATCTTCTGAAAGAGTACAAAACCTCTCAAACAAAACACACGTGAACAGGACGTAAAAACTAGCGATCTCTTATGAAGACAGATGCATATGATAAATAATGTGATCATCAGTAATAGACCGCATATAAATAAAAACTGCATTATGTTATGGATTAAAATGTCTATCCAGGAAGTTGTATGTGTCTATGCAAGCTTTCGTTAATGGAAGCGATTCACTGGATTTATGCTTTGATAATCGTACTGAATATTATCCAGATGTAGTTTTGATAAAAATGTGATTTATTCACATTTTTGCTCAAAATTATAAAATTTTTATGAAACTTTCCTATATTCAAGTGTTTATAAAAAGAGAATGCTTCAAGCTGGAAAACATCCCTCATACTCAATCGCTAGAAGCTAGATTATCAGAAGAGAAATCTTGCTGTAAAAGGGTACGGTGAATAAATGTACCTGTGTGGGCTGAAGCTAGCACCTGCAGCAGAACAGGGGCGCTTTCCTGCACCACACTGGACAGAGACGACACCGACGCCAACACCGTCACACACCGCTGACGTACAGCTGCATCAGACTGACCTGTGGAGAAGAGCGGTCCCTAATTATGTATTAACCTCCCATAGATGCTGTTCATGCTTGTGTGTGTGTTTTGTACTCTGGGTCCCACCTGACAGGATCTCTTCCTTCAGTCGAGGAATCATCCTGGAAATAAAGGCTTTGGGATGCAGATGAGCCAGTGATCCTGAACACTCCACCACAGCCAAACTGAGAGACACGGACATCAGTACGAGAGAAGCTTTAAAGAAGGAATACTTCTCATGAAAAAGCACACATCTACCTCACTTTAGGATCGTCTTCCTCCAGAATGAGTCTGGTTAGATGATCGACAGCTTTCTCCACATCTGGCTGAGACATCAAACCTGTGAGGAGCAAACAAGAGTATCCCATGAGCCTGCTGTTTTTTGACCGACCACATTTATTAATTTTTTTTGTATGCAAGCAAAAAATGTGTTCAACGCCTGTTTACTGTTCAAGAGCTTATTTTAAATTGTATATACCATGATATTTTTTTCATTAATATTCTGAATTCACTTTTATTCTACTTTCAGTTTTAAATGGTTACATTTTTTTAGAAATACTGTTTTTTTTTTTTTTTATTAGTTTCTGATTTTCTTAAACACTTCCATTTAGGGCTAATTTGTTTTTATTTCAAGTTTCAGTTCAGTTTTTATTTATTTCAGTGCATAAGCCTCAACATTATTTCAGTTAATTGCAAAAGAAACATTTCAAATTTTCGGTTTCTTAAATATTTACTATATATATTATTTAAATTAACAAAATGTTTTGATGGTTTTAGTTAACAACAATAATAACAACTCTGACTCCAGATTTTTTTTTAAATTAATTTTACACAATTTATGCTAAATTTGCAAACTCTTTTAAACAACAGGACAGTGCCAAAAACAAACGATCAATCCACAAGCAATATTACTAATCATTATAACCGAGAAAATGGTAATCCGATTATATTTAAAGATAACAGACATTTTAAAAATGCAGTAGGTCAGAGAGACATTAAAGCATGTTAGAAATATGTTTTGGTGCAAGAAAGAAACATTATTTATTTAAAAAATAAATAATAAATGTGCTCTCCAATGCTGCATGTATCTGATTTAGTGTTTATAAGTGAATATCCTGTAAAATGTAATTTAATGCTGAATTCAAAGCTGTATTTTTAGCATCATTCCTCCAGTCTTCAGTTTCACATGATCTTCAGAGATCATGAAAATATGCTGCTCAAGAAACATTTCTGATTATTATCAAATGTTTTTCAAAAATCCTTACATAGAAAGTTCAAAAAGAACTTATTTGAAACAGAAATCTTTTGTACCGTTATAAATGTCTTTAACCCCACTTTAGATCAGTTGAATGTGTTTTCGCTGGATAATGTGTTGTGTGTGTCCTCACCGGGCTGCTGTCCCAGTGCAGTGAGCACACGTGTGCCTGTAATCTGGAGACCGGCGCTGGACTCCGTCAGCGCTGAGAAAACCACGCCACACAACGACTGCTGAAACGCAACCAATACACTGTCCTCTGTGTGTTTATGATGGAGGCAGAAAGAGAAATACATCAACACTACATATTAAACAATTATTTGAAATGTGTTACATCACTTAAACTTGCTGAGACTCTTTCCAGTGAGTGGTAACAAACACACACTTTTGAAAGCTAATCGTATGCATGAGAGCGTGAGTGTTTCGATCATGTTATCTGCTCATGTACCTCCATCTGCAGGCCGGCTGAGTGCGGTGGGCTGCACGAAACCCTGCAGAACCTCCAGCAGGGTGCGCCGCTGAGCACACTGTAAAGAACACAGTCAAACGCATGCATTACAGCACTATATACCAGTACGCATGGGTCTAAACAACCATTTTTTTAATACAGTTTAAAGGGGTCATATTATGCTTTTTTTTTTTTTATAAAGATCATTATTTTGTGTATTTGGTGTAACAGAATATGTAAACATGTTTTAATGTTAAAAAAAACAGTATTTTTTAAATACTGTACAATGCCCCTCCTTCTGACAAGCGCAGTCTGCTCTGATTGGCCGACTGAACCAGTGCATTGTGATTGGCCGAACACTGCAAGCACTCGTCTGAAATGTTACACCCCTTTCCATAATCATGAGATTCTGCTTTCAAAATAAATGTAAAGACAGTTAATAACCAAACATCTGACGGTAGCCATTGACTTCCACTGAATATCAAAATGCTCTAGAAGTCAATGGCTATCGTCAGATGTTTGGTTATCCAGTTTCTTCAAAAATACCTCTTTTGTGTTCAACCGAAGAACGACACTCGTAGAGTATTGAATAACTTGAGGGTTAGTAAGTGATGACAAAAAGGTTTATTTTTGGGTGGACTATCCCTTTAATGACTTATGTTGGTTTTTACGTGAAAAGTGCTTTTTTGTTTTGTCTCTCTGGTTATGATTTTGGTTACACAAACTATATCTGGCACTTAATCCAACACATTCTTACAGCTTCAGTTTTGAGCGGAGTAGCCAACCATAGCTCCACTTCTGCATTCATTGTGTCAGCACTAATAATTATGCAATTGTTCAATGCAGCTCAAGCCAAAAATAATGTAATTCTTGCATTCTGATAAAAAAACGAATTTTGCTTTTAAATGCATCCATGCATCCCTTTATTAAGGAAAAACATTATTTGATACATTTCAATTGCATGCCAAAAGAAGATTTTTTTTAACTTAGCACATGCAGGAAAAGACCTGTGCGGAAGATATTAGTTAAAGATGGACTAGATGGTACCTGTGTCCTGTTATTATACTGCTCCAGGAGGGAAGGTATGATGGCAGCGGACACGATCAGACTGGCTCTGTACGAGGCTCCGGCCGCGGCCTGCAGGAGTTTGGCACTGGGCCACACCAGCTTGAGGTCTGGCTCACAGAGATGATGCTGACAGTCTGAGAGGACGAGACACACACAAACTGTGACTGGGAGAACACTGATATATATGTTATGAGTCTGATCAGTCTCCTTCGGCTTGATCATTAACTAGGAGGCCAGGAACAATCATGAGAAGATGTGCTCACTCATCGTTTATTCTGCATGATCAGCTGTTTTGGCAGTGTGTGCTTCATTCATGTTCATCCAAAAATGTGCTCACCCTCAGGCCACCCAACCCTGTTTTCTTCAGTAACACAGTAAAGACGAAACCATGGTCCTTGGTTATTCATAAAATACAAGTCAGCAGTTACCATCAGGGTTCGAAGCAAAAACAACGAACGAACGAATCATTTGATATGCTTCATCAAATCAAACTGAGCCGTCTGAAACAGTTTGCAGATCGAGCAGCACATATCTACAAGTTACTCAATCAATTCATAAGACCTCATAAATCACCAGGAGCCATGGGTATTAATTTTATCTTGCTTGTTGTGATTCTCAAAGCGACGGTTGCATTGACGTGCATTTCATGAATGGCCAAGGATCACAGTTACATCTAGAAATCTTCTTTACTGTTCTACTGAAGAACAACAAAAGTCAACTACATCTTGCATGTGAACAGTAAATTTACATTTTTGGTTGAACCATTCCTTTAAAGCTATCTAACAATTATACTTGTTTGAATCCACCATTGTGGAGGTACCTTTGAGAACGAGGCTTAAAAACACCTGCAGCACATCCTCGGAGTCTGAAGTGAGCACAGAACGAGAAAGACAGGACACCAGAGCACTGAGAGCCGACAGACCAGCGGTCTCCACTCGCTCACTGGCCGTCTGGGACACCTGCACACAGATCAAACACAACACAACAAAACCAGTCCAAAGTGTTGTCTAAATAAGCTTTGCATTGATGTGTGGTTTATTAGGATCGGACAACATTTGGCTGAGCTACAGCTATTTGAAAATCTGAAATCTGAGGATGCAAAAAAATCTAAATATTGAGAAAATCATCTTTAAAGTTGTCCAATTAAATTCTTAGCAATGCATATTACTAATTAAGAATTGCGTTTTCATATATTTACAGTTGGATAATTACAAAATATCTTCATGGAACATGATCTTTACTTAATATCCTAATGATTTTTGGCATAAAAGAAAAATCGAGAATTTTGACCCATACTATGTACTGTTGCAACAAATATACCCCACAGACCTAAGACTGCTTTTGTGCTCCAGGGACACATATAGCAAAGTTATTTCAGTAAATCAAGATAAATCTTGAACTTAATTGACTGATTTGATTGTCTTCCATAGAGCTGCATCGTTTCATAATTGATGAACTTTGCAAATTGAACTGAACTGAGCTGAATCATGTCACTATTGTCTTTAACTGAGGGGCTTTACAGCTGCATTTTGTCCAAACTCTTCTAGTTTACACTTTAGCTGTTTGAAACTGAAAATCTTTGGTATAAAGCATTGGGAAGTGTGCATGACAGAGCAAACTAATGTGAGAAAAGCACCAGCATCCATTGTTTCTCTTACCTCCCTCCGTATTGAGCTCCAAAGACCCGGAAGGAATTCTGCCAGCTCTTTATGGCTATACGTCAGACCGCAGGCGGCCTGCAACACAGGAACATTCAGGGTTCATGTTTAGCACACTAACACATGTGTTTTATTCATTTACTGCAGAGGATACAGTATGTTCAGCCAGAGCAACGGTAAAGCATGGCAAAAAGCAAAGTCACAGGTTCGAGTTCCAGGCTATGCATGAATAAATAAAATGTGTATCTCGAGTGCAATGGCAACGTAAGCCACTTTGGTGAAAATGTGTCTGCAAAATGCATAAAGGTAAGATATATAACAGTGGATGGCGATTATGCTATTTGCAAACAATGAAATATTATAATCATGAACAGTGTTGTGACCGTTTAACATTAATTACTTCAAATTACTTCAAAAGACGAAAAATGGAAGGAGTAAAAAATAAATTTATCTTCTTGACATAAAAGTCGAGTGCAAAAACAGCCATATTTTAGTATCAGTGAGATACTATTACATTTACTATTTTTTTTATTACAGTTTAAAGTTATTTTGTTGCAAAATTCTTTATTTATTCTCTATTTTACTGAAATGTCTATATAGTTTCAATTCATTTTTATTTTAATTTTACTTTAGTAACGAAAGAAAATGAGAAATGTTGCAACTAGCTGAAATAGAATAAGTTTAAGGGTTTTTTATTAAATATTCTACTTTAAAAGTGTATTTTATTTCAAGTATTTCATGTTTTAGTTACCTCTAATAACACTGGTTGGCACAAATTAAAACGAATTGAACGAGGCAGATGGAAATACGGACAGCTTGGGTGACATGACCTCATTCCCCAAAATGATTTTTCATGTAAATCGGACTATGTTTTTTTACTTCTGTTGGTGTTTTTTGAGTACAGTGTTGTCTCATTATTTCATAACGAGTGTAAAACGTGAATCCTGAAGCAGAAGCAGTGGAGAAACACTGATGTAGTGAGTGTAGATCTGCATTGGATCTGTACCAGTGTCTGCAGGGAGTCCACTTTAGCACTCTGAATATCTGAGTCCAGCTTCTCAATGATCAATGGTAACAGAAACTGTCAGAAGAAAGCACACAGGACACAATAAACAAACACAACAGGTCCTACAAAGCATCGTTTCCAGTCTACTGACACACAGTATAATCCCAAACAAGTCTTTAAGAGCCTGAATGAGGTTTAGATCATCCAGAGCATCCTACCTCAGCAAACTGAGACGTCCCAGTAAGAACAGCCCGAAGAGAAAGAACAAGCTCTTCCCGTGTGATCCCTCGAGGATCGCTGGGCGGCTGAGCACAGACAGAGAAACAGACATTTACATGAGTGTGAGGCATTCAGTATGCATTAATACGTTCATTCAGCAAGTGTGAATCAAAAGTGACAGAAAAGACATTTGTAATGAAATGATTTATTTCAGATCATGATGCATTGATGAACTCAGTTTTGCATCACAAGAATATGATTGCATTACATTTTGAAATATATTCACATGGAAAACATTCCATATTATTACTGGGTTTACTGTATTTTTTAGATTTAAAAAAATGCAGCTCAAAGAGCAAAGGATTTTTTTTTTTTTTTTTAAGTTTGAATAAATTTCACCAAGAGATGTACTGAATTTTAAGGTGAAGCATGAAATGCAAACATGTAAGACAGCAGTACTCACAGGGCTAAAGTCTATAGGAAAATAACAGGACATCACTTCAAACAGTTCCTCTACAAACTTCCCTGAAAAACATGAAGACAACCGAATTACTGACCAAACAACATTTGTGCATATGGTCAAATCAGTAAACAACATAAGATAAATAACTAATAACAAATAAGTAATTATGGTCATAAAAAATATAAAAATAAATATATAAAAATTATATTTAACTTATATGTTAATTATAATATATTAATTAATATATATTTAAATAATAATAATTAAAAAAAAAAAAAATTACTTTATTTTTTTTTTTACTTTACATTAAATGCATTCGGGTTCAACTCCATGTAAACACTAACCGAGATCATAGCCCCTTTGAATGATGTTCCTGGCCACCTGGAAGGCCAGCAGCAGGTTGCGTGGATCTCGTTCTCCATCTACTGACTGCACAAATCCAAATATGAAGTCTGCACCCAAACCTTTGAGCTCTGTGGGACAAGAAATAGTGTGCACTGCTGTTTCATGAATGTAAAGTCAACAACATAAAGGAGAGAAAGAAAGGTGGCCGGCGTTCCTCACCCTCCTCTTTGGACTCCATTAGACTGATAAGGATGTTGTAAACACACGATCGTTCAGCCAGCATCAAGGACTGTCGCAGAGAAGTGAGAGAAAATATACGTTATGTCTATGAGCTGGACAGGAGTTCATGTCATTCAGGAAACACAGAAGGACACTCGGGACGTCCTGGAGCCAGAGGTCACTGATGTAAGGAACTTATCAAATTGCAATGATTGAAATATTAAACTAATGTATAATTACGGAGTTAGCTAATGGCTTGTTAGTAATCATGTGATAATCTGTTGCAATTAAAATGATAAATCAGCCATGTTTTGTATGCCATTTTGTTCCCAAACATATTTGAATAAAAAAAAAATCTGAACTATATTTTATGCATTTATAAGAATTAGAAAAAAATACTCCTGACCGATTGAATGCATCCTTGCTAAATAAATGTATTCACCTGAACATGAATATCCTGGAAGATGGATTTCAAGATGGACACAGCTGAACCAGGAGGCAGAACCGAGCATTTCGTCTGAAAGCAACCAAAGACATCAATACACACAAGTAATATCAAGGCAGATCATGCACATTTAGACACAAAAGTGCTCTTACCAAAGCCTTGAGCCCCTGAAGAACATGTGGTATGATCACATAGTGGTCCTTCAGTCTGTTTTCATAGAAAGCTAGCAGGACCTCCACTGCAAGCAAAACACCCAGATGCATCTTTGCTTAGACTGTCAATGGCATGCATTCAAACTACACCCATCTAAAGGTGCATCATCAGGCACGTCTTACCCTCTCTCTCAGAAAGACTGCTGTAGCTCTCCTGCAGGACCTCAGACAGGAGCTGGACTCCACGGCCACGCGTCTGATGCTGAGAGCTGCTCAAACTCAACCTGCACCAAGACATACTACTACAGTCAATACTAGAGAAGAGCAGGAAGACCTGAAACCACAAACTCAGCTCACTTTATGAAGAATACAGAAACCTTTACCCCAAAGCTTCAACCAGCTGAAGAATCGTGAACTGTCCGGTCTTGACACCTGAAGAGAGACATAAACTCATGCTTAACCCTTTAAAGCCTGTTAATGATAGTCAGAAAACAGCTGTTTTTAATGGAACGGTTTAAAAAGGTTCAAAAAGAACAGAAGAAACGGACTGTGCATGGTTGCTTGTTTGTTTGTTATGCATTATATCTGATACATGATGCTTTTGTGGCTCACATTGTATGATATTTTGAATAACTGAAAAAAAGAAACAATCTAAACAGAGGAAAATTATGCAATTTGCTGCAAATGCTGATATTGCAAAAAAAAAAAAAAAGATGCAGTTCTGATGCTTGTAAAGCAAATGACTGAGATCTTTAAGCATAGGAGACTAACTTAAATAAAAGGATATCAATATAATTGACATCCCTCTATATCTCCAATAACACGTCTCATTAAGATGATATTTACATGCATATAATGCAATGCAATACAATGATGATGATTGAGAGATAAATAAAAGTTCCTCAAAAGCCTAGACCTATGATCATATCTGACTGAAACTCTTGATGTTTCTAAATAAATGATGTATGGCTGATCAAATTAACCAATGCTGCTTCAGTCAACATTCAATTGTTCATCTTGAAATATTACTAAGAAAATAAAAGTTAGTCCTGTGCTGCTCTAGTTAAAGATTTCACAACAAAACGACATGTGGAGCACAACCTAAAGGTGGACATTTGTACATTTATACTTGTCTAGTATGAACTATGAGTCAATCAGATGACATAATGCATTGGGATTTGATCATGTTTATCATTTAAAAGCGATGTATCAGATGTGAGGCTATTAATGTGCTTTAGTAACAGCACACTGTCAGATTGACACAGAAGAGCTCCGCTAGCAGCTTAGCAAAACAAACATGCCTTTAATATAGAAAACGACGCCATGGCAGCTAATGATTTGAATGTATTATGAAGAAAAAATACCGTGTAATCCTAACAAAGATTTGATCTTTGTGTTCAGCCCCAGTGTGTGTGTGTGTAACACAGGATGTGGTGTTAGCTTTCGGTGTTCAGCATCACACGCGGCGCTCGCGCTCCTTTATAATACAGCTAATATAAAGATTCGGCGCTGCAACTGTAAAACACAACAAAGACGAGGGAGAATAATTGACGGGATACCTGTTGCGGTTTCTGCAGCCTTGCTGTCAACCTGTCCAGACACGAATTCTTCCACTAAACCCAGCAGCACACTGTTATCCGCCATCCTGAAGAGAACCAGCCAGGCTTCAGACTAAGTTGCGCATGCGCACAACAACATCTGCGGCTGCCGCGAAACGACTTTTGTTTTCAGGTAAAAAAAAAAAAAAAAGTACAAAACATTATTTAATAGATAAGATAATTTGAGATAATAAACAAATAAAAACAACGGTAATATAGCAATAAACATAAAAGAAAACAATATATATATATATATATATATATATATATATATATATATATATATATATATATATATATATATATATATATATATATATATATATTGTTTTCTTTTAAAAATCAATAAAATTAATAAATTAAAAAATTATGAAAACTATATATATATATATATAAAAAAATATATATATATATATATATATATATATATATATATATATATATATATATATATATAGTTTTCATAATTTTTTAATTTATTAATTTTATTGATTTATTTATGTTGCGTAATCAAGTACATCTTGAGGTTGACTTGTGATTTTAAAATGTAGCTAAAATAAAAAAATATATATACATATATAAAAATAAATAAAAATAAGGTTGTCCTTTTTTTAAATGTCCATTTTGCTCATTAAAAATGTTGTCCTATTTAAAATGACTCCCAAAATAACAATATAATAGCTATAAAAATAAATATATTTATTATTACAATGAAAGAGAACGTCTTTGTTATTAAATATGTTTAAAGGGTAACTAAACTCTAAACCAACTTTAGTTAATGATCTGTAAGAATGGGCTTTATTAGTGCTGTTCAATGATTCGAGTAACTTTTTTGACATTTGAGTATAAAGTGTTTTACGTCACTCAAACACATAAAGTGGTGGAGACGTCAAACTCTGGACCCGTGTCGTTCGTGAGGACAAGCAGATCTTGAAATAGCAATGCTTTTCTGATACTAATGTTGCATTGTCTTCCATAAATGATCGAAGTGTTATATTATTTTATTATTTTATATTTGTACATTCAGCAAATCGTTGCGTAAGACAGGAACATTTTTCATCTGCTCGGAACACTTTTTCTTTTTTTTCTTTAAACATAATTCAACTTATCAGTTTTTATAGACTATAGTTTTAAGAGATTTTAGTTATTTTTAAAAAGATCTGTTTAAATGTTTGCATTTCATATTATTTTCACCACTTCCACATTCCGCTGCATTTTCTGAGCGGAGATTGAAGGCTCCCTCAACAAGAGGGGCTCTGGTGGAGTCACGTGGTCACTGGTCAGAGTGCGCATGCGCGGTGCGCGCCAGTAACGTGAAGCAGTTGGAAACACCAGAAGGGGGAAAGGAAAGGTAGACTAGCGAGAGATAAAGAGCTGAGGTAGGTTTACGACGCAGGAATGATTTAATAGACTACGAAGTAACGTAAGCGCGAAATAGTCTACATATCCCAAATACCAGTCTCGCTGATGTTGTTTCTGTTTCTTTTTAGACCGGATTGATGACTTCAGGATAAAGCTCGTGTTCTTAGCTAGCCACTGTAAGTTAGCTAGTTAGTTGTTAGTTAGTTACTTCCCTTTATTGCGCGTACTGCTGCTGTATCACCCATAGCGCAGCAGTAATTTAAAGCGCAATACTGTTTCCGGTTGGGAAATCAAATGATAACAAAGCAGGAGTGAATCTAGATTCTGTGTTGAGATGTGGCCTGCGTTTGATTGACAGTCATGGGAGGATGCGTGGGGCGCGAGCGCGCGGAGTCAGACGCACGCGCCTCGAGGACGCAGAGGAAACGTGGAGGTGAGAGGAACCTTTGCATGTTTGCTTCTGTGTGTGGCTTTCTTTGAAAACATGCAAACATCAGGTGCATTTACTTAACCTGATGTGGCATTCAAAAGACAAAAAAAACATAAACAAAAATTCCAAGATATTACCATGTTGCAAGATATTGTATGTGAACTTATAAAGGGTATGCATGTGGTATTTATATGTGTGTCAAACTACCATAGGTTTGCTACCATAATTATATTGCCACCATATATATATATATATATATCTCAAAGTGCAATGGTTTCACACTATGTTTTTAGTAAGAGATGTTAGTTTTCATACAACCCTAGTCAAAATGACCATGTTTTTAGACATGTTTCCATTCTACACAAAGGTAGTTTAAGCATCAAGGCATATAAATATGTGAACTTATCATATATAGTACACTGATACATGTATCAAAGTATACTAGTACATTTTTCTAAGAAATGTTTGTTTTCTTATGCAATAACTTATTGTAGCTGTGTTTTAAAATGTGCACATATCAGATGTATTAAGATCAACACATCATACTTCTGCTTTTCCTCTTCGTATAAGTTTCACTTCCCTCCAGAAATCATATGAATAGTTTAAATGTGGAGTAAGATTTGTTTTCTAGCACTACTGTGTTTGTTTGTCACAGTGTGTAGGTCTGTTTGTCGATGTGATAATACGGGCTGTTAGACACATTATCTACTCGTATGGTGTCTGTTTTCTTCAGTGTGCATGTTGGAGCTGGCAGTCGTGTCCGTCTCGGGGCATGTCTCTGCATGTTTGTGACCGTCATGCCTGTTGTTTTTACATTTACCATAAGCTGTAGTGAAACATAATTAGATAGAGAGCCCCAAAATGTTGTTTCCATTAAAGGAAACCATTGCATTTTGTCAGTGACGTGTTTGACTTCTATCAGTGAAAGTCTTGTGGCCACAGATGTCTTGTATTGTAGAGTTATCTGTGCTTCAGCATGTTGTGTGTTGTCTTGCTTTGAACAGGAGAGAAGATTTTCATTGAAACGTTGGCCGTCTGTTACGTGAGCGTTGCCTGAAGTCAATGCATCTTTCCAGTATGTTTCTGCAGCGTTGCTAATTTTGGGAGATTCTCAAAAGAGATAAACGATAATGAAAATAATTAGCTACAGTTTTTAAAACCCAGCACCCAAAATACAATCAGAACACTCCAACGCAGCCTCCATTCTTTGCGAAAATACAAACAAAATAAAAACATGCACAGGAAACAAAGAAGTCGTTCCGGACTTATATTATCACAGGACCCATGAAGATGATTGGTCATTTTCAGGAGAATTTCTACTTGACAAATTAGACATTCAATTCGCACGGGATTAAAATCACAGACAGCCTCCACAATTATTACAAATGACTGGAGGTCAACACATTAAAAAATGTGTTATGTATGTAATTTTAACAGTAAAATACTGTAAAAATGCTACAGTAAAAACCAACCTGTTAACAGTACGTTTCCATACTATGTTCAGGGGAATTGACACTCCCAGAATTCCCTGAATAACACTTCATATTTAATGTTTTTTGTTATTGAGATAATGTTTATTTTTTTTATTTTTTCAGTTGGGTACATTAGGGTTTAATCTGGCATCTAATGTTGTTAGATGAATGTTTACTGAATATATAGTGCATTACAATGGTTCAAAACAGATTTTAATACTTCAATATGTTGGTTTATTCCCATTGCATCAGTTAATGAAATATGGTATTTTTTGTGAATTTAAGTTAAGTTTGTAAAACCTATAATGCTGCTACCATATTTTTTTTTTTTAGTGTGATTTCTTAACCACAGCTTCCAGTATTTTACCGTAAATGTCACTGCTTTTTTTTTAAATGCATTTATTTCAGTGCAGGTAATACTAATCCCATGCACACAGGGCTTTTGTGGTATTTTGTGGTACCCAGTCTTTCGCTTAGATTGCATTCAGTTCGACTGCATATTTTAAAACACTTCAACAGTTACAGAACCCAATGTCATAAAAATGCCTTTTACAGCACTTTCGCAACAAATGAACCAGTTCTGAGGAAGAGTTGCACATTATTCTGTGATGCTGCAGGAGGAAGCGGGAACATGCTTGGGATGAGTGTGTGAACGTAACGAGAGAATTACATGAGAAGAAAGCATCTTTACTCTGCACTTACGATAACAAGAGAGCCATTTACATGTGATTTGATTGAGGTGCTGAACTTTGACAGTCACATTCTGCATTACACGCCCACATTTCCTCTTGTTGTTGTGGCATAAGTCATAACGATAAAGTGGAATAAGCTCTTTGACCTTGACTAGATCACATGCTCTTTCCATCTAGCCGTGCACGTTGCGAAAGATTTTCTAGTTATTTTTAAAATGTGCAGACTGGTCTTGAATTGTTCAGACTGTATCAAAGGGTGACATTGTGACAGCCAATGAAATCTGGAGAATATAAACAAAACAATCTTCTGGGAATGTTTAGAGCTGTACTTTAAGAGTTCTTCACATTGTCAGTGGTCTCTTTTATATGACCAAAGCACTGTATGATGATTTCACACCTTTATACTATAAATAAAGTGTTTGGGTGCAAGATTTGAATAGTTGGCACCAGTCGAAGCAGCGTGAGGATGGGAAAGCACTGAGTCATGTACTATCTCACCATCACTGTGAACTTTTTATTTCTGTAGCAGGTTTCATGCCCGAGGTGATTGCTTAGGCAGGCATCACCTTTACTGTTGTTCACCCTAAGGGTTATGGGAAGTTTAATACGTGTGGATTGGTCAAATTGCTGCTAGATCTTCTAAACATTACTTATTGGACATATTTGCATTCGCGGTATCTGTAGCCTTACAGTTTCTTGGTGTTTTTTTGGAAGTTTTTTGAATAAATATGATTTGTCAACATTATACTGTACCGTAGTTGAGCGATGTACCCCGATATATCGGAAAATATAGGACTAAAAATAGAAAGGCTAACTTTTGCTATCAGCAAATATGTGTTTTTGTCATTTAAACAAGTCTTTGAATATCCAACTAGAGGCTAAAGCTTTGATTTTTGGCTTGAGAAAGCCAAAACGGCAGCTTGAGGCAAAAGAGACGGATCACATGTCTGTTTGGTGTTGTGGAGCTTGCCCTGCCAAAAAAAAAATAAAGTGCAATAGTTATTACTGGGCTGCACGATTATGACGATAATCATAAATGTCGATTATTCCCTTGAAATTGTAAGCCTCAAATGTCAACTGTACATCGGATTGGTTTCTTCTCTTAAATTATAAAAAAGTCTAACTTTAAATGGTTTTATAATGTCATACTAAAACTAAAAATAATGGGGAAAAACCCTTGAGATAACATGTAGAAAGAAAAAAAGCATCTTAAGCGTGCAGAATAACATAACTGGACTTTGAACGATTACGTAATTTTGGCATCCATGATTGTAATTGCGATTATAGAAATTTTATTAATTGTGTAGCTCTAATAGTAATCGTTTTCATAATATTTCTCCATACCTTGTAAGTCAGTTACAAGCAATACAAAAAAGCTCAGGTGCAGCGCGTGCTTAGAATGAGTGAGCGCAAGCTCCGAACGAGCAAATTGTTTAAAACGCTTGAATCAGCAATATTTAGAAACAAATGCAAACGATCGGCTACGATCCGCTTCACCCCTGCAAGCGAGTGAACAACGCAAATCAAGATAGGAATTTTACATCACTATTCACAATAGCACATCGGACTGGAAAACACAATAGCCCCGGGACGTCAGGATAGCGATTTTACGAGCCCTGCACCTCAGATCTATCAAGTTTGTGAAACACTGGTTTCGTTAAACAAAATAAATGATTATTTTAAAAGATTGACTCAAAAGATCGGTTCACTAATTGGATCATGAACTTGTATTACCGAGCCAAAGATTATCTATTATTAAACATCTTGAATGAATAAAGACTTCAAGTTCATCTGTAAAGCACATAAAGCTATCGTTTGAGTTTATAAACTTCTATTTCATGCATGATTGATATGGATCTGCTAACTGAATGCAAAGTGTGAGTTCTAGAAGAATGTTTGTGTCTTGATGAGCATGTATCGCTCACTAGGAGTCGCTAAATGAACAGCTGCTGTTCTTTTTTTTTTCAAAAAAAAGTTGCCCTATTGGTTAAAATCCCCAAACTGTATACTTAAATATTAAATTAATGACATCAAAACAGGGTGTTTGTGTTATGATGTGGTAGGCTGCTGTGGGCCAGAAAGTCCAGGGCAACTTTTTGGTCCCAGTCCGCCCCTGAATGGTGCACCCCTATCCAAAAAGCACAACCAGTTGTATTAATAATGTTATCCTGAGTGTGAAGTGTTACCAGAATTTGTTTTAATTAAGGTGAAAAATAAAAGTTTTGTGCTGATGTTGAAATGGATTTTAAAATATATGGTATCGGAAAAAGTATCGTTAGGAACCGGTATCGAAACGGAGGTATCGAAATTGGCACCGGATCGAAAGATTTTGAACAATACCCAGCCCTATGCATGAGTCCAATGTAATGATCCGTATTTGATTTGTATCAACAGTTTGTTCACCTGAGACATAATCGACTGTTGTCAAGGATATTTGCCACGACAGAAGAAGCAAAAGTGAACGCACCTCGGGGTTGTCGGGAGTATAGCATTGGAAGAGATATAAAGTAACAACTAATTTATGGTGATTATGCAAGTAGTCTGTTATAAAGGTCTCATTGATTTACAATACAGGTATTTCATCTTATGGCCATATAAATATCAGCACCTGCGCCAGATTGCTCTGAATAAAATTGATTGTGTTGCAGCTGTTAAATAATGATTTAATATGAATTTTTATATACTATAATGCTATAATGGGATTATTTGTAAAGTTCTGAGTTATTATTATAAAAGAAAATTCAGATTACATTTACCATTTCTACATTTTCAAATAATTTTTTGAATTAAACTAAATGTAAATGTATTTGTAATTATCTTTTAAATTAAAGTTGTTTCTAAATTATGACTGCTTTTGATATAAACATATAAAACACTTATAAGTGGATAATTGTTGGTTGCACACGTTGTTTTTATATGTTACTTTGGAATAGCATGTTGGCTTTTTTTTGGTGGGGGTCCTCTGAGAAATCTAACCCTGTCCAGACAAGTCTGATGTTGTGATGTATTATTGTTTTAACAGTGCTTCTCATTTATTTGAACCCCATCAGGTATTTAAATATACCTTATTTGTAACTGGAGTGTAAAAACAGTTTAACTGAACTGACATCGGATGAAAACAGAAGAGCAGTAGATCTGCTTTTTTAATGAACTGTAATTTGATTCTTTTTGTAATGTCGACACTTTGAATTGGATTGAATGACTATTTAACAATAATAATTGTAGACCGTTGTTGCTAATGTGGACTGTTCATTTGAGTCGGTGTTGTGATCTGAAGCATTATCCAGTAATACGGGTCGTGTGTTGGGCTCAACATATGATTGTTGATTGAAAACAGCAGCTCTGTTTGACCGGATGCCTTCAGGGTTGTTGATAGATGGAGGCTGTTTGCCTGAAGTGATCAGTCATTGGAGAGGGCAGTATTTGCAGACAAACAGTCATAAATACACAACCTTTATTCAGTCATGTGAATATGAGGGAGCGTATAGTATACTTCTGCTTTTTATTTGACTCTGTACTCCAAAATCTATCACTAAATTGTATGTGTAGTCTGGTACAATTAATTGTTTAATAATATATAACTATATGGAAGCTTAATGTCAAATTTCTTCTGCTTACCAAGGCTGCATTCCTTTGATTAAAAATACATTATAAACAGCAATATTGTGAAATATTATTACAATTTGAAATAACTGTTTTCTGTGTGAATCTCTGTTAAAGTGTAATTTATTTCTGTGATGTGCAGCTGTATTTTCAGCATCACTACACTTAAGATATTTATATATTTATAAATGTATTTATTTATTTTGGAAAGCATGCATTTTCAGGATTTTTGATGAATTGAGAGTTCAAAATAACAGGTTTTATTTTGAATATAAATCTTTTGTGACTTTATAAATGCCTTTTGACCATTTTAATGCATCCTTGCTGAATGAAAGTAAGTATTAATATATTTAAAAGGTATAGTATGTGTGTAAATGTTTGTTTCTTATTATTTATTATATTCCTGTAGCCAAAGGTGACAAATTATGCTCTTTCTAATTGAATGTTGGAGTTCTCCTCCTAGTACCCCATTAAACTATAACCATTCCTCAGCACTAAACGTCTATTCTTGTTTATTGGTTTCACATCGCACCTAATCTCCTGTTTGTTGCCCAGTTGAGGCATTAGTGAAAGTACTGATGGAAAATACAAATGGAAAGATCTGCATTAGTGGAGTCACACATGCACATTTTGCTGTGGAACCACATGTACGTTTGATTGGAAACTAACCTCGTCGTAATTCAGTGGAATAGTCCAATTCTTTGATCCTCAAAGCTAGTCTTTCTACAGCCGTTAATCCAGGAAATGCTGTATAGTCTACACTTCTCGCTCATTAGTGGTCATTCACACCTCATCTGCGTCTGCAGGTCGTAATGAGCCGCTGAAGAAAGACAAGCTGAAGTGGAAGAGCGACTACCCCATGACGGAGGGCCAGCTCCGCAGTAAGAGAGATGAGTTTTGGGACACGGCTCCAGCGTTCGAGGGGCGCAAGGAGATCTGGGACGCCCTGAAAGCTGCCGCTGTTGCTCTGGAGTGTAACGATCATGAACTGGCTCAGGCTATCGTGGACGGAGCCAACATCACATTACCACACGGTGAGAGTCAGCTTTGCCTGCAACTGTGGAACAGAAAATTAGAAATGTTCATGCTGCTGTTTTTCATTTACCAAATGCAGAGACGAGGTGCTATATTGTGCAATAAGCAACAAATTGGGTCAAAACACTTTTTTACATTACATGTGCGTACTGTTGTAATAACAGCACATTATGCATGCATGCAACTAACCATAACAATAGCAAACTCTAATCCTGATCCCGTAGTGAGTGTGTGTTGTTAATTAACATTATTCAGTACTACACTGTAATACGGACTCCTTAAAACAAAGTGTAACACAAAATTGCATTGTTGAGAGAAGAGGAAACAGTTGCATCAGTGCTTAAGTCATATTTAATTATCATGATCAGAAATTATGTAAAATATCAAATTAAATGCAAAAATATACAAACACCATAAGCATGTATTTTAGTTCCCCTCATTACACAAAAAATCCTTCAAATTAATAAACAGAATAAGAATATTATATTATTATTATGAAAAACACAAATAGACATTAATTAGAAACAATAGCTACTTAATTGAATAATTGTATTGTAATAAGGACGTCGATGTAACCCAAAATCGTATTGTTGAGGGAAAAAATGTTGCACCAGCGCTTAAGTCACATTTTATTATTACATTCAGAAATAATGCAAGCATTTACAAACACTATATGTATATCAGTCTCCCTTATTCCACAAAAATCATTCAAATAAATATGCAAACAAACGAGAATTAAAAAAAAAGTGTAATTATGAAGTACAGAAATTAAAGTTGCATTCATTATAAACAATATTTATTTGAAACCCCAAAAGCCTGAATTAATTTAAACCAGAACTGAATTACCGGCATGTGGGAAATGTGCTAAACAATTAAACCTGACTTGCTTTGCCATGTGTTCAAGCTGAATATGAAGAGAGATTAAAAACCAAAACCCAAGAAATTAAAGATTTTCAATTGTTCTTGTTGAATTGACCAATAATTACCATCAATTATATACAAAAAAACACAGAAGGTAAGACCTGAGTATTTGGGAAAAGAGAAAAGAGAGTCCATCTGTTGTCCAGTGGAATAACTTGTCGGATATTGTTAAAATAGTGGTGCAATTATTACATATAATAAAAAACAATTCGGTCAGCGTCTCTTTAAATAAAGGTTAAAGCTGACATATAGTCCAATCCAAGTATATGAGTGGATCTCATTTGTTATGAATCCAAATGTTTCCATATTCACAATGTAACGTTTGGGTTGCAATACTTGTTTTATATTATGTAAATAAGGCTTTTCTAGTTCACTCGCGTCTCAATATCCACGTTAAACCACAATCTTTACATGCACAAAGACGCTCTGGAATAGTTTTGAATAATTGCAGCACGTTTCAGACGATATAATAAGGCAGCTTATATTTACATTGCAAATGTAAAATCACGTTGCGATTGGTCAGATGATAAAATGCTTTTTAAGCACTCTGAAGTATATCTTTGACCCTTTTTCGAATATTTGAATGTTTTTTGTATTTACATTTGTGAATGCAAAGATTTATCCCTTTAAATACCCTACTTTTTTATTGTTTTTACCATAATGAAGACGTTTTCACTGACATGAACCAAAGAAATGACCAAACATTGTTATATCCATAGCACTTTATTTCCCATCACTCACAATTGTTTGTACGTTCAATCACTGCAGGATCCCTGACCGAGTGTTACGATGAACTCGGCAACCGTTACCAGCTTCCGGTTTATTGCCTGGCTCCGCCTCTCAACCTGATCACAGAGAGAAGTGAGGAAGACCTGTCAGAAAACCCTGAGCCCCTGACGACGCAGAAGAAGGAGTTCCAGCTGAAGGTGCGGCTCTCCAGCGGGAAAGACCTGCGTCTGAACGCCAGCATGTCCGACAGCATCGGCCTCCTGAAGAAGCAGCTGCAAGCTCAGGAGAACATTGAGCTGGCACATCAACGCTGGTTCTTCTCTGGAAAGCTCCTCACAGACAAAACCCGCCTGCAGGACACCAAGATCCAGAAGGACTTTGTGATCCAGGTCATCGTGAACCAACCCGCACCAAACCAATAAGACGGAGTGGACCGAGCGACATAAAGGACCAAACCACAGCAGCTGAGAAACGTTTTGCACAAAAAAGAATCGAGACGGACAAGCGGCTTGATCCTGCTGTTTTAGAAATGCCCCACAGCTGTGGAAAATCTAGGAGAAACTAATAAACCAAATGCAACGGAGTGCCAACGTGAATTTGGTAGCGAAGCACACTGATTTGAGTCTATCCCGCAAAACACCTTTAGTGATCTCAACTTTTAAGATACGCGAACCTTTGAGCTTCATTTTGCACACTTGAGAGTATCTTAGAATAGCCGTGCCTTGAAACCAGAGTAGATTTTAGTTTATATTCCGCTGGCGTTCGGTCTCTTTCACATGCTTTTTGTTTCTTACGACCGACGTCTTTCTTGGAGCACAACAACGCGGTGCTTTTTCTATGCAATCTCAAAACCGGAAAAAGACGCTGATATCATCCGATGTTCGCTGGAGGCCAGTGCTCAGAGACACATTAAACTCGCAGTGAAGCCACACATCTTCATCAGCCTCCGTGCCCTGTAGATTACAGACCATCGTGTAGATGAAACCCTATTGCTGCCTTCTCAAAAGGGAAGAATGGACACACTATCAGTTTAATGGCTGTTCCTCTTCCTCTTTTATTGTCCTGTAAGCACTCAGGCTTCAATCAGTCAATATTGCTAGGATTTTCAGAGATTATATTCTGTACTATTCCAGTCTTTATCTTGCTTTTCTAGTAACTTGGGAGTTAGACTTTTTACTGATTCTTAAACCTTTATCAGAGGCATTACAATTTTGATTATAATTAACCACGAGCATCACTTTAAGAATGCATTCTGTAGCTGTTATCTGTATTAGGCCTGTAACATGTTCACAAACGCTCGGATGGAAACATTTCTTTTACTAAAGACACTCTCTGCTCCTGATTACAACACCGTGTGAGTCTCGGCGCACACCAGGCCGGTTAGAAACAGCTCATTACCTCACTGACAACTGTTCCTCATTAGTCTCTGGCGTGCTCCTTATACGTTTTGTCTTGTATCACGCTATTTCTTCTACTCTGGGCTACTTTCTTTCTTCTGTTGTTACAGAACAAACAAATACACGGTGGTGTAGACGAATCTTTCATTAATCATTCATTTATCATCGCAAATTCCAGGAGTTTCAGTCACTATGCAAATCGCGTCCTTTTGCATTCGAGTAATATTCCAGGTTAAATACGAGTTACCGAAACCTCTGTATTGCATAATCATAAATAATTAATAAACTCCATAATTGCATTGCACTTGCAGTGTAAAGTCAATGTGGCACGCACTTTGATAAAAGACGGTATGCAGTAGCTTCAATTAATAATTCACCACAAAATTGGTAATTAGTTGCAAACCTGTGGAACATAACATTTCAATAATTTTTTTTTTTTCATAAAATGAAAGTCTGTGTGGGTCAGTGTTTTATTTTATTGTTTAAATTATGAGATAAAAGGTCATTTTTGAGATAAGAGATGCAATTAAAAAGTAATCATTAGTTAATTTGTAATTATGATCTTAAAAAAATTCATAATTCTGATAAAAGCCTCAACTTTTCAAAATGTATGACTGCTTTTATGATTGTGATACCATCTCAAAATGAAGTCAAAATTCATAAATCTGACAAACTGCATTTAATAATCTCAATTTGGGTTTATATTTAGAAATTTTGGTCAGAATTATGATTGAGATCTTGGTTTCAACTTTGATTTATCTAAAAAAAAAAATTATCATATTTTTTTAAATCATATTTATCTCATAGCAAAATCTGTAATAATAATAAAATGTGACTTATTTGTCCATAAAATGAAAGTCAATAGTAGTCCATTGTAGTTTTGGACTTCTTGAGCTGTCATTATGTCCCAAAAAACCTGTAAAAACATTTAATATATCTTTTGTTCTTTGTAGAAGAAAGCAAGTCTCACAGGTTTGGATTTGTAAAAGGTGACCATTTTTATTTTTGGGTGAACTATCGCTTTAACCTGGAATATTTCCAGTCCTGCACATCGCAGAGATTAATAACATGGCATCGAGGGCAAAATCCTCCAGTCGTGGTTTAGGACGAAGATGCACTCAGAACCTGCCATAATTCATGTGCATCATGCTTTGATAAGAAAAAGAAACCGTACACTAATATTGTGTACTCCTTAGATCCTGCATACTTTGCCTCCTTTTTCCCAGGTCGTTAGCGGCGGGAGCTGTGTGATAAACCTGTCTGAATGAGAGCATTCTCCTGCTCTTACTCAGCTCAATATGAAACCCATTATACTGAGACACGAGTCCAAATAGATGCAGTGTTGCTGCTAATGATAGAGCCAAAGCAACAAGCCTCTCATCGGCATCCGTCTTTTTGTTAAACATGTCAGAAAACAAAAACGAGTTGCTACACTTCAGTTAGTAATATTAAGAATGAATGCATATAGATTACAAGGGTTATAGTCGACCTTGCTGTTATTTTTGCAGTAATTCTAGGGCAATGGTTTGATGTAGTTCTTCTGCATCAATGTTTCAGGACAGTAGATGTTTTATGTATGCTTTCTCTTTGTTTGAATGTCTGTCTGATGTGGTTTAAGGTTTGTCTCATGACATGAAGTTTCCAGATTTGACTGAGGAAGCTGCTGGGAAGCCGTACGTGTGGATCTTTTTGATTTCAGGAGACTCACTTTGGACGTTTTTCTTTCGAATCCCAGATTATAGGAAGCCATTACATTGAACTCAAGCCTGCTGGGGGTCTGCGTGTATGGAAGCTCATTTCTGCCACATAAGAAAAAAAAAATCACGCTTAACTAAATCATAATTGTGACCCAATATCTCAAAGTTGAGATGCAAGTATGCGATTAAAAGTCCAAATTGAGATTACAAAGTACACAAAACAAAAATAAAAGTTGTAATTGTCACAATGGACCATCTCATAATTTCAACTTTTCATAATTTAGTTTCTGTGTATTTCAAATTTAATTGACTTTTTAATTTGATAAATCTGACTGTCCTAAATTTGTATTTGTACATCATTTTTGTCATAATTGACTACCTTTTTTTAAATCTCATAATTAGTCATAGTTTCCTTTTTTCATATTTTTGACACTGTTTATCTGAATTGTTTTTGTCAAAACTTAAATTTTATTTCATAATTATGGTTTACAAAAGCGAGATATTCTTTCTTGCATGGCAGAAATGTCCCACTCACGAAATACGTGAACTTTTCATAAACCTTTAGAGGAATTCACATGAATTTCTACATAGATAAATATATCTGTATATTAAGAGATGAAATGTGTGTAATTATTATACTTCAATGTGCTTACGGCCTATTTTACAAAAGTTATGTACAAGGTAAATTGTTTTTCGTTTGTTTTATTCATCAATTAAAGTTAACAGCTGGGAAAGCAAACAGATGTTTGTCAGTACACTGCTAATTATCTCCACATGTTCTCTGCTAGTATTCAGTGTTTCCTCTGCTTCAACAACTTTCTGTGTGTCAAAGACAAGTTAGTCTGACCTTAACTAATAAAACAAGGGTTTATAGAATTTTTAAGTCCACAGAAAGGGTTAACTATCTCAGATTGCATTGACTGAGCATCACGTGGATCTGCCATCCGCAGACGGAAATGTTGAAATGGTAAAAGCAGCCACGTTTTGCAATTCTCAGTGTAAAATTATGTTTAGGCTTAAAAATGTGTGGGTTATGAATTTTAATACCACTTGACAAGCTTATATATATGTTCAGCATCTCCTATAAAAAGTTAATTCTGATTGGCTGTCAAATGTATACATATACACATATTCATACACACACACACACACACACATATATATATATATATATATATATATATATATATATATATATATATATATATGCTATTTCTGGATATTCTAGCATTTATTAATAACTATAAATTCATAAGAGTTCTTAGAAATGTACTTTTTATTAGCGTTTTGTTTTACAAATATTAAAATGGTTCAATAAAAGTTTAACTTAAATATTAGATAGCATGCATATTATTATTAAATTCTCTAATGAAAATTAACCATGGGTTTACAACAAATACATCCAAAAATCCAGGGTTACTGTAGTTAAAGGACTAGTGTACTTCCAGAATAGAGATTGCGTGATGATTACTCACCCTCATGCCATCCTTTCTTAAGTCGCAAAGAAATTATGGTTTTTGAGTCCTTTATATGGAGAAAAATCATGCCTGAAGGTCCAAATTGCAGTTTCAGTGCAGCTTCAAATGCCTCGACCAAATCCCAGCTAAAGAATATCTATCTATCTCAGTAGAAACATATACATATACACACTTTTTAACCACAAATGCACATCTTGCACTAGCTCGAGTTTATGGATTACGTCGTCACGTTGGAAAGGTCATGCATGACGTAGGCGGAATCTGTGTCTAAACTAAGGTGCAAAGAAAGTCAAAACACTTTTTACAAAAAAGATGAAACAACAATGTTGGATGATTTTGAAGTTGGAAGGGAAAATAAAATGTTTTTTTTTCCCCTACTCTACCTTTTATATGGAGAATGTTTTCCTCAAAAAAAAAAAAAAACGTTATTTCTTTGAAACTGACGAAAGAAAGACATGAACATCTTGGAGGACATGGGATGGGGGAGTAGATTATCACAAAATCTTATTCTGGAAGTGAAATAATCTTTGGTAACCTCAAATTGACCATGTTTTTGCTATACTAAACATGGTTTAACCATGGCATTTGTAATAAAAATGTTATATATACAAAAGGTAGTCAAAAAAAAAAATCCCATCGGTGTAAAATGCAAGATGGCGTCTGCTCTTTAATTGGAATAATCTAGAAGAGTTGTATTGTGTTGTTGTGCACATAATGTTTTCCTGTTCATGACTCCTGTAATGCTGCTGGGAGTCTGGAACAAATGAGGTGATGCTAGAGGCCCCACAGAGAGCTGTCTCACTCACCTTAAAAACGGCTGATTTGGGTTCAGTCCCGACTCCCGCTTGTTTTGTTTTTGACAAGGCCTGAGCATCGGTCGCGCGCTTTGAGCTTCCCGCCGGCGCGAAAGAAAACCTGCTGCGCTTTGAGCCGCACACGTGCCATTATCAACCACACGATGGCGGTATTTGCAAAGAAACACTCCTTAAGTGTATTTCGGTTTTGTCCTGGCTTGAATAAAGTGGAATAGTTTAAAAATAATAATAAATCATAATTGTTATGTCATCCTTGTATTGGAATCACACACCGTTTTCTAAGCAGAGAAAATATGAGGCTTCTCTTCTGTCCCCATGGACAATCAAAAGTACTTTCCGTGTCCTGTTGATCTTAGCAGACCTAGTCTTGTGCAATATTTTTATTAACAGGTAGATTATTGATATTTCCAGATGGTTCATTGTTGGCTGATCGTCCTTGTGTGCACAGCCTACTTAAGTGTCAATGAAAAAAACGTGTAACCATTAAATAAAAAACACTTTTTAATAATTATTAATTAAAACATTTTTATTATATATATATATATATATATATATATATATATATATATATATATATATATATATATATATATATATATATATATATATATTTTTTTTTTTTTTTATTTTTTTTTTTTTAATTAGAGGAAGAACCAATTAGTTAAACTTAGTTAATGCATAAACTAACAATACATTTATTACAGTTTTTATAAATCTGTTAATATAAAATACAACTGTTATTTTGTTCTATATTTTGTTAGTTCATGTTAACTGAGGTTTAAATAATATCAGCAAATACAATTTTGACTTATGTATATTAGTAAATGATTAAATGAACATTAATATTAATTATTTTTTTAACTAATGTTTTCTTCACTTAAGAAATAAAGATTGCAACGAAACACTTGTAAATTAATAATAATTTAGACATAATATGAGCATTATGCACATATTTGTGTATTCTTTATGTGATGAACCCTACATAGAGTTGACAAAAAAATAAAAAAAACCTAACGCTCTCTGGATCAGGTTCACTGAAAATAACCATGATGTGGTTCCTTACATAACTTCAGCCATGTTTAGGTTAGGTTAGGATTCAGATCTGCTTGCTAGGCAGTAACACACAAGAGGACCAGCTGCAGCTCAAAAAAGTCCCTGATTTGTAGAGAATGATGACTAATGAGATCAACGTCTCAGCCAGAAGCAAAAAGCTTATAACCAGGAGAAATGAGGAAGTGTGCTGTGTCTCAATCAAACATTCATAGACTCCCCACGCTCTCCTACACATGAGTAAATACGCATTCATGGCGCTGGAGGCCTTGGAAAAAGCCTCCATTGATGTGAACTCACAAGGAGCCGTGTGTTCTTGTTTCTCGCTCCTAAGAGCTCTGTAGAGAGGGACGTTTTCTCGTCTCTATCGGCTGAACGTCACCAGATTTGTGTCTTATATGTGAAGTTATGAATACATTCTCAGTGTCCGAGTCGTGTGTTCTCAGTTCATTCAGCTGAAGCTTGTGCTTTTTAAACATTTTTCTGCCTTTCGGTTCCTAGGGAGTTTTTGTCGACTCAATCTGTTCAGTCAGATGTTGGCTTGGAAATGGACCAATTTGGTTTCCACTTCGGCATTGTTGATTTTTTGCCTTTGGCCTCACCATGACACATCTGTGATGAAATCATGGCTGCTGGAAGTTGCGTAAAGCATCGGTTCTCAACTGGTGGTCCATTCTGTTCGGGTTGGGGGACAAACAAGGCTAAATTCAGACAATGAATAAATAACTACACTCTAAAGAAAAACAGGGTTTAGTGTCCTCTGTTAAATTTACATATTGATTGTTTGCATGTGTTTTCTCCCTATTTTGAATTATGCAATGCATTGTGTTGTTTTAGGGTTAAATTAAATAACCAACATCTTTTCGTATACAGTGCAATCTCGCATAGTTCAGCAAAACTTAACTTTTAAAAACACATTATGCATCATTCACCAGTGGTGCCAAAAGCTGTATGTCACAGACATTACAGGAAGGAGACAGTAACATTCATTATGACCAAAAGAGCCTTTGTTTACCAAAATGGCAGACTGAAAAGTCAAAAAAAAAAAATTCTGCGGCATTGAGCTAAAGAAGCACAGTTTATGAAAGCTGTTAGAAATTGTTCCAAATGTTAAACCAAACACTCTTTTGAAGATTTCTATCACTAAAACCATTTCTGTCTCACTCAAGTTGACAAGATTGCTATCATAATATCGTGTTTTGGTGCAAACTCTTTGTATGCCCAAATTAGGACAATTTCAACAGAGACAGGAAATAAGATCAAAGGAAATAAGACCCTGACTGCATTAACTTCACTAGAGAGGAAAATAAGAATGAACATGTCTAATGCCGACCGCACTGTGTTTGTGCAGTGAATTATTGGCTGCTAAGAGTATAAATAAATTATATTTTTAATGTTCAAAAACCAAACAGTCACTATAAAAACTATGTAAAACTGAAATTTTAGATTTTTCAGTTCATTGCATATTATTGGCTTCCATATACATTTCAATGTATGTTTTTATGTTTTTACACCACTTGTGGTATCTGGGAAAACAAGTTGAGATTCACTAACATAAAGCACATTGAGCAGCTCAAGCGCAGCCAGAAGCATGCTGGGATAAAGTTGCCATAAAATGAAAATGCTTCTTCTTTCTCATCCTTCACACACATGTCAAATAAATACAGTAAGTACAGGAATTCGTCTTTGGCAAGTGCAGAAAAAGTGTATGTTGAGAGAGGAGGCTTCATCAAATCAGGAACGAGCTAAAACTCCCTCGGTTTGCTGTAACTGAGCTACTCTGTTTCCTCTCTGGAAATTATGACGGTCTTCCCACCCACATGCTCTGAACGCTCTACATGTGCCTGAAACACGAGCCAATGGGCCGACTAAAGCTGGAACAGGCACATCTGTGTGGCTGGCAGCAAAAGTTTGCAGTAATGCAGCCTGGATTTCACCATTCTCATGCCGTTTTCCAGAGAGCTACCAGAAAGTCCAAATGCATGGAAGATTTCTTTCATCAGAAAGCATCAGGGTCTCATGCTCCTGCTTCCAGTATCAGATTGTGTTTTTCTGTTTTCCCAGCTGGACAGAGTACTAATGAGGTCATCTTTGCACAGCAGATCTCTTGTGTCTGTCAGTGTCTGTGTGTTATTCTCCTCTGTTTCTAGGGAAAATGATTTGAAGGTCACAGCTGTTGAGAGATTGAGAAGCACCAGTGGTTCTCGCAGGTGAACTAAACTCTCCTTTGTAGAAAGATCCAATCAGAAGAGACAGAGAGCCGCTGAAGCAGTTGGCGTGTGGTCAAATAAAACTGTTAAACATGTCTTTTTGCTCAGTTTGAAAATGCTTTTATGTAGATTTTTATTTATGCATTTTCCAGTCCCAAGTCAAAAAAGTCCATAAGCAGAGAGTTAACCCTGCAACAACCGCATTGTTACTTTATTTGCATCCGCAATACTTTGTTGTCTCATCGAATTTTTCTATGATCGTCAGGTCAGATGAGCGTCTAACGTTAGTCTAGCTCTTTGTGTGTGTTTAAACTACTGCTGTTACAAAATTGGCACGCATCCACTTTCCCAGCATCTATGACTGTCCAATTCTGAAAAATGGTCGACATGCCAAATTAAACTGAGATTAGCTCTACATGACTGAATTCTACTCCATCACAACAAGTAAAAGTAGTAAAGTTATATTGTAATAAATCCAAAAATAATGTTTGACTAAAAAGGTACTTCACTGAGTTTTTATTGAATCAGAGGGAATGTTTTGACAGTCAACAATCCTGCATTATAATCTTGTTTCAGTCCATGTAACCTAAATCTATTGATGGCTTATGTTGAATGACTAAATCTGTCCATATTTCCTCAAAACTCACTAGAAGACTTCATTTGAAGGGTGTTTATATATATATATATATATAGCATACCCCCAAACCGCCCAAGAATAGATTTTTCACACAGTGCAATTTAAGTATAGACTACACAGACTGTTGATAGTGATTACACAGAGAAAGGGTCCATTCACAAATTAAGACCCACACCATCCAAACACCCACCCAAATCTGATTTGACTCCCCTTTGCCACCCCAGGAAAAATTCTGGTGTTAAACTATGCAAATCCATTAATAATGCAAAGAGTGAAATGAGCATAAATCATTAAGTTTTCATTGTATTTTAAAACCATTTTATGGTTTATATTTCTTGTGGAAGTTGATTACTTTGCACTGAGGACATAATAAAATTGAATGCATATATCAATGAAAAGGTGTGTAAAATACAAAATAGTATTTA
>NC_039279.1:17818735-17873735 GCF_003368295.1 Carassius auratus
ACAGAGCTCATAAATCACTGGGCTATTGAGACTTTAGTATGATGCACTGTTAGGATTTTAAGAAATGTGAGTGTGTGTGTGTGTTTATAAGGCAGATAGTTGTTGCAATGCCAAAACCTCAAAGCCCTTTTCAGACACGCTAAAGATATGCAAAAGGAGCAAACTTTCCAATGTCATCTTTTTCAGCACATGGCAGGTGAAACAGAGACAAAATGTTGTTCCCAATGGTTATTTTTACTGTAATTGTTTATATATATATATTTTTAATGAATTACATTTATGCATTTAGCGGCTGCTTTAATCCAAAGCGATTTACATTGCATTCAGGACAAAAGTTTTTTTTTTTTTTTTTTTACCAATATGTGTGTTCTCTGGGAATTGAACCCATGACCCTTTGCAGTGCTAACACAATGCTCTACCACTGAGCCACAGGAACTGAACTCCATAGTTCATCATATTTATGTAAAAAAAAAAATTTGTTAATGTAAAAAAAATTTTTTTTTCATGTTTTCTGTTCCCAGTGAGCGTCCAGCAGTCATTGCTTGGCTCTCTGAAAGCCTCTGTTCTCGCACCTGTGCTGCTGTCTGAGTTTATCATCTGCCTACACAGCACATGTGAATCTCCCCGCCTCATTCCTAGTGTTCCCAGAATTCCACAGCGGAAAACACCTCCTATACTCTTCCCAAAGTTCTTCTCATGCCTCCACCATCTACAAATGCCATTTATACATTTACAGTTGCTGCACAAAACATTTGGACATCAGGTTGTAAGCTTCAAGTTACTTTATCCTCGTTCTTCCATCATATATTAGGTTTACCTTTAGGAAAACCCTTGTCTGATCAACTTTTAACCCTCATCTCACTTTTAATTTCCCTTGGATTATTGTCTAAAAGTACAGGATTTGTTCAGTCTTTGCTGGGAAACCGAAAGTAGATTTAGTGGACTGTGAAACTGCTGAGGGTCAGCGAGAGGTGAAGCTATCAAACTCATTATCATGATTATTTGATTCAGCTTTAGTGATTATTTCAGTCTTAAGGAGGGTGTTGTGAGCGGTTATACTTCATTAGAAGGCAATAACCAGACAAATGCAGTGAAAGCTTGAAATTCGACCTTTATTAATACTGTGAGAAAGAAAACCTTATGAGCCTTTCAATAGATGCATCAGTATTGTTGTTAATACACTTACTACATCATAACACAATATAATTGTGAATTATTCTGGTATCAACTTTGTGTGTGTGTGGAATAGTACAGATCTCAATGTTTCAAATGATTGCCAGAACAAATCAAACAAAACAAAAGCACAAACCTATAGCATCACACTGCAGCTGTTGCCATCAATAGCTTTGGTTTGGTTGAGATTATATCTCATTTTAATAACTGTGAGAAGTGAAAGTGTCTGCTTGTTCTCAGCTGAGCACAAGAATGGGAAAACAATCTTTTTATTACAACAGAAGTATAAACAGTGCTACTGTATCATATTTGAATGATGTATAAAAAAGTAAAAAACAAAACAAACACATAGAAGGCACTGGCTGTTATCTGAGGATATGTGATTTTTTTATTTGAATGTTTTTTTTTTGGTTTCTTGCACAGTGTCCTGTTTTGTAACGGAGGACACCTTGTCATATTCAAGTACCTTCCTTTAGGTGTGGGGATAATAAATTAAATGCTGTGAACTGCCCTGCAGTTGCAATATGTTTGATGATGAAACGCAATATCGACACACGTACAGTACAGCTGTGGAATACAGAAAACATGACAAGAACTGACCTGACTTTGCATTTAGAGGTTCAACCTTTACAAAAATCAAACTTGATTTCATGAAACCCGTCAAGATCATGCCTGGATCATAAAAAAATACAATTGACTTTTATCTTTCAGTCACTTCGCATTTAAGACACCCCCTCTATTCTCATTACTATAATGCAAAAAAAAAAAAAAAAAAAAAAAAAAAAAAAAAAAATATATATATATATATATATATATATATATATATATATATATATATATTTTATTATATAAATATTTTTAGAAAAATTATATTTAGTATTTATACATCATGGTTATATTTGTTGTACTTCCTTTAATATATGTGGGTATAAATATTGATTATATATTTGTGGAAGCTTGTTTCTGCCACAAGATAACAAATATAAAAAGTAATTGCCACTGTTTTAATTCCATTAAAAAAAAAAATTAATTCGGAGAAAACAAAAGTCTGAATGGCGAGATGCAAATCTGCAATTGAAATATTTTGCGATAAAGAATTGCAGTTATCTTTTTTATTGTTTCTTGAGGGTCAACAATATTTGCATGCATATTTCTTACATTTATTACACAGAGTGTCTTACACACTCCAATCATTTTTAGGTGTTGGATAAAAGTCAAATATAAACTAAAAAGAATAAAATAAAAATAAATCACACACACTACTCAAACATTATTACGAAACGCTGACAATAAAATATCATGATGCAATTTAGAGAAGTGTATTACTATACTGATAATCTAATAAAAATAATAATAATAATAAAAAAAAAACAATCTTGACGCTTTACATTACAGTAATGAGAATTTGGGGTTTAAGTGTGCTAAACGGAATATTTATTTTTATTATTTCTTTCGATTTTATTGTGAAAGGTGAGATGTTTTCATGACATTCACCAATGCACACTGTAAAAAGTGGTAACCTGCAATTGTTACCTAAAAGGGCCATTTTTACCAGATTTAACCCATACCAATAGGTTTTGTTGATATAAATGCATGAATTTAGGTTGATTCAGTAATGCTAAATTCTATTTTATGATTTGAACAAAACCATTAAATGTCAATTTTTAGGTTCCCATTTTTTTTCAGTGCAGATAAAGCCATTGAACCCATTCTTGAATCCCTCTGTTGCACCTTCGAGAATCTGTCAAATTTCCAGCAACCAATTCCTGCACATCAGCTGAACCTAAACGAAGGACCTTGTGACATACTAAGACATTAATCGTGCATCTACAGTAAAAGAAACGATCCAACCCAGCCTTTACGCATTCAACACTTGCACTCATCCAACATTTAGCAGTGCGATGATATTCCCCTTCAGTCGCATCGACTCGATCTTTTGAACAGGATCAGAGACTCACCTGAGAGGACCTGCAACTCAACAACTGTTGGAAAATCTGCAACTCAACACTGAATAAAAAAAAATACAAAAAAATCTAAATATTAGAGAGGCACTTACAATATAACATAGCATCTAATACTGGTTACTTTGGACATTGTGGCATGATATCAAAAGCTCATAGGATTCATATGTGCTTTAGAATACTCTGTACATGATGAACGCAACGGGAATAATCTGTCCAGCCTCAAGAAAAAAAAAAGAGCAGAAAGCTGAAAACGGTCTCTCTTAATCTGCGTATGGAAAACTCAGTAGTTGAATTTTTGTCACGACAGTTTGCTTTTCTTACTTTTTTTTTTTTTGCTGTCCAGCAACAAACTACACACCACATCCTAATCAAACCTGACTGATAATACCGGGCGTTTTTTGGAGAGAGGAGCATTTAGTTTGGCTGTGAGGATGAATTGCACTGGAGGTGGAGGCTGGATGTGTTTCTCATGGTCTGCTGGCGAGGCTTGGCGGGGCGCGTGACGGAGGGGGACAGGGCGGTCCTGGGGGGACGCGGGCGGGCGGGGGTCCCGGCGGAGGCTGGGGCAGTGGCGGTCCTCTCGGAGGCGGGCTGTTTGGAGGGGAGCTGATGGGGCTGGGATCGGTCTGGTAGTCTGGTGGAGGTGGAGGTGGACTTTGAGCTCGTGGAGGAGCTTTGGCTGCCGCTGCTGCTGCCGCCGCCTCCTCTTTGACTCGTGTAAAGTTGATACATCGACCCTGAGAAAAGAGAACAAGAAGCGTGTCACATCTCTGAAGTCTGCTCTGGTGAAGGTGGACGCTTTCCAATATGCACACATCACTTTGTCCTGTTTTCCAGTATGTCGCCGAAACCTGAGCCACACACACACACACACACACACACACAAAGAAGATCTTGCGAACTGGCTGAAGCTCTATGAAAACCACAGATGAAATCACCCTGAACTGTAAATTATGCATCATGGAAAGTATCTGAAAGTCCTCCATAACCTCAAACCATGTTTGAAAAAACGCCTGGACACCTTTAAACCAGTTATTATAGTTACCTAAAATTAAAACTGCAATATTTATACAGCTATTTCTGGTCTTATTCTGGTATATAAATATACATCACGTCGGTGACCGCCGAAATTGGGATATCGCTTCGATAGACCAATCTACTTAAGAGTGTAAACTAAACGAGCTAATGCACATTGGCATGCAATTATTGCATCCAGCTGATCACAGCGTGAGTATAAGAGGGCAGCAGGTGCAATGCATACCAGCTTTTTGCTTCGGAGCCGAGCGTTAGTATCGTTCTGCTCAACTGTGTCTGAAGTGAACTATGAGTTCAGCACGCTCTCGGATGCTTTGTGTGTTGGCGAGATGCTGTTTCAGCGGCGGTCGTTCCTGTGTCGAGTGGATTGCACACTTCAGGCTACACGCGGCCAATTCCCCTGTGCGCCTTAGCACTAAAAGAGCATTTCTTAAAGAGCAAATTTCTCTAAAAGAGCTTCACGGGTGCGTCTTTGTAAAGACGACGGATCTTATAAGGATGCCGTTTCAAGTCTTGCTAGTGGTGCCGTAGTGGCCTACTCGGAACCGGTTCCCCGTACTAGTGCTCATCGTGAGAGCCCCTCCTTGGACAGTTCCTCTGAGGAAGGATCTACTATCTCAGAGACAAGGCACCGTTAGGCGTCCGGGTCCAGACCTTTGGAAACTCCATGTCTGGTCCCTGGATGGGACGTGGAGGTTCTAGGTGACCTACCCCAGGAGGTAGTGAACACCATCACTTCGTTTAGAGAACCGTCTACGAGACACGCTTACGTCTTGAAGTGGAACCTGTTCGTCGAGTGGTGTTCTTCTCTCCGAGAGGACCCCGTAGATGCATGATTGCGGTAGTGCTTTCCTTTCTGCAAGGGCTGGAGCGAAGGCTGTCTCCCTCCACCCTCAAAGTCCAGGTTTCCGCTATTGCTGCGTACCATGACCCCATGAATGGGAAGTCTTTGGGTAAGCATGACCTCATCGTCAGGTTCCTTAGAGGGGCCAGGAGGTTAAATCCTTCCCTGCCCCCTCTATACCCTCATGGGACCTGACTCTAGTGCTTAAATCACTACAGCAGGGCCCATTCGATCCTTTGCATTCAGTTGAGCTTAAGTTTATTTCATTGAAAACTCTCCTCCTACTTGCACTGGCCTCCTTTAAGAGGATAGGGGACCTGCATGCATTTTTGGTCGACGATTTGTGCCTAGAGTTTGGGCCGGCTGACTTCCAGCTAATCCTGAGGCCCCGGCCTGGCTACGTGCCCAAGCTTCCCACTACACCCTTCAAAGACCAAGTGGTGAACCTGCAAGCGCTGTCCCTGGAGGATGCAGACCCAGCCCTGGCTTTTCTCTGTCACGTCTGAGCATTGAGATGCTACGTAGGACCTAAGACCAGCTCTTTGTCTGTTACGGAGGCCGGCAGAAGGGGAGTGACGTCTCTAAGCAGAGGATAGCCCACTGGATTGTGGATGCCATAACCCTGGCTTATCAGGCACAGGGTGTGCCCTGCCAGTTCAGGTTGTGAGCTCACTCAACTAGAAGTGTTGCATCCTCCTGGGCGCTGGCTCGTGGCACCTCGCTGACAGATATTTGTAGAGCTGCTGGCTGGGTGACCCCTAACACATTCGCTAGGTTCTATAGCCTTCGTGTAGAGCCGGTATCCTCCTGTGTTCTCACCTCAAATGGGTAGCGGCACTGAGAGGCCCCGGTTAGTGTCGTACTAGTGTTCGTACTGTAGACCCTGTTGAGATCCTCTATCACCCTAAGCAGCTGGATGCGGCGGAACGTCCGGTGCCAGGCCTTCATGATGAATCCGTGAGAACCATGGAAGGCTTGGTTCCATATTGAGACCTAAGCGGTACTCGTATGCGTATAGTCCACAGTATAGCCTTAGAGTCCCAAGATGGTTTCAATCACCTCAAATTTCTCCATATACACTAGGGGTGTAACGGTTCACAAAATTCACGGTTTGGTTCGATACGATACACTGATGTCACGGTTCGGTTCGGTACGGTTCGGCACGTTTTAGATACAGCAAAATGTAAAAACATCTCAACTTTTCAGAATGCCGCAAGCGCACCACGGGTCATGTGACAAGAACTAACCAATCAGCTTCATCCTTTCCCGTAACAACGTTGAAAGCTCAGCCAAGATGAAGGAACAGCTGATCATAGTTGTATATGGATTGCAATTTTGAAATAAATTTAGCCTACTGCAAGAGATTTTTAAAGCTGCAAATCCATTTATCCTTTGCTGAAATTTCTGCGTCTTCATGGAGAGAGCAGGTCAATGTTGCTTAGCAAAGACAGAAGCCTCAGGGGCACTTCTGCCCGAGCGCTTTGGAAAGGAGAAGAAAGACGCGCCTAGCGTTTTCCATGCGTTTTTAGGCACGATATGTGAACGGTCCCTGAGGCGCTCGCTCACTCGGCACGCGCTGAAGGCTCATTGCAAAATGTCTAATACATTTAAAAGACCAGAAATAGAAGATCCTCCAATAACCAACAGGTCTGGTGTTTGGGTGCACTTTGGATTCCCTGTAAGCTATAATGGTGATGACAGAATGAATGGTAAATAGTAAGGTCTCATATCCGCGGCTATAACGTAAATGATGCCTACCATTCGCCGCGGTGATGTCTTTTGTCCTGTTTGAATCAGTTGGAAATGTCTGCCTAAATGCTGCAGGTATAGTTTGTTGCGTGTATGTTTCTCCTTTTTTTCATCTTTTCCCAGATACTGACACACTAAGGTGATGTCGGCGTAAATGAGTTGACATTGTGTCAAGTATGTAGGCTATGTCATGTAGCAGATGCGACCGTTGTTTTTTTATCCACCACTCTCTTGCCATCACCATTAGGGATGCACGATAATATCGGCACAATATCGGTATCGGCCGATAGAAGCTTAAAATGACCATTATCGGTATCGGCCGATATGAATATTTCTGCCGATGAGCCAAACCGATATTCTCCAAGTGAAATAATTGACCTGTTTTTCAGATGTGAATGTCTGTCTACATTTGTAATAAATTAATTTAAATAATAAATTTATGGTAGAATCAGTACAGAAGAGATACATGGATTTCTCTTCAGCAAAATTAAAGTTTAAATATATCAGTATATATTTGTATATATATCGATATCGGTATCGACATCGGCCAAAATTATTTTGAAAATATCGGCATATCGAATATCGGCCAAAATCCAATATCGTGCATCCCTAATCACCATTATAGGTATTTTACACCTAAACGGATGCTATATGTGTATTTGCTCCCGAAAACTCATTCGGGAAGGATGGGGCCTCTGCAGCGTCCCTGTTCCAGTTTTCCCAGTGTTATTCAATCTCACCAAGTGAGGTAGTGCTTTGATAATGGTTAGTGGCTGGATGCAATAATTGCATGCCAATGTGCATTGGCTCGTTTAGTTTACACTCGAAGTAGATTGGTCTAGCGAAGCAATATCTCAATTTCGTCGGTCACCGACGTGACATCTCCATTCCCTCCATCAGGGAACGAGGGTTACCATACGTAACCAAAATGTTTTCAAATGTATTATTATAATAATATACATTATTTTGCTTAATTTATGAATATTCCTGGTCTTAATATGCATGATCCATATGTGCATGTTATTCCAAATACTTTTTATTTTCATCTTCTCTTTGGTTGACATCATACAGATCTCCTGATGGAAGAACTCGAGTCCTGCCCTACAGTTCAATGTTCTGCTTCACTTTATGAAAGTCAAACGAGTCTGCAATGCTATTTCATGTGAAATCATATTTAAGGCCACATAATGGCTGGTGGAGAAGGTGATCTGAAGGATGTTTGTTGAGGAAAAGACCTCCTGAGACATCAGCAATTAAAGCTGGGGTCATAAAGGCGTCTGAAGGAAGTCTCAAGATGATGTGGAAGCTGTTTGATGTGGCTGCTGGAGACGGAGGAGGGGACAAACGCAAACCTAAAGGGTTGACGTCAGAGCTCCTGGGACAGCCAGAGGAAAGCTGATCCCTGTGCATTGTGGGACACACAGGCATGAGGAAGAGAGCTTAACCAGGGTACAAATGAGAAAAACAGGCCGAGCACAGATAATGATACACTGTTGAAGACATATGCACACACATACTCCAAAACTAACCAAAAGAATGCAAGCGAAACAACATTAAACCCTGGAAAAAAGTGCTCGCTTACACTCCAAACACACAAGGTAAAGCCCAAACCTGAGAGTAAAGTACAGAAAGAGTCAAAGGGACAGGAATTAGCTCGTTTAAGACTTTGCGTGAGGGAACCAAACTTGAACCATTACCTTTTTTTCAACTTTTCACAGCAGATGCACGGCTTGGAGCATTGGAGCATACATTTAGGACAATATTTGACAAGAAATAATGTTGCTTTAATTTATTTTCCATATATTCATATAGAGAACAGTTAAAATAAATATTATATATATCAGTATTATTTAAGCATCATTATGATATGACTATAGTATTTTTTTAATATATTTTGAATCGTTGTTTTTATATTTTCTGCTTTTATTTTCATTTTTGTGATTTTTTTTTTTATCTTGTTGTGCTTTGTAAGTTTCATTAGTTATTGCTTTTTTGTTTGTTTGATTATTTGTTTTACATAAAGGTTTTTATAAATCTTTATTTTAGTTTAAGTTTTAGTTATTTTACTTCACAATGTTAAACTAAATGAAAATAAGAAATGTTGCTTTAGCAACTGCCTGAAATAAAAAAGGATATATATTATATTATATTACATCCACTTTATTATGTTTTATTTATGTTTGTTTTATTTTTTAGTTAACTATAAAAAAAAAAAATCTGTTACTGTATTTGTAGTCAGATAAATAATGCCTTAGTGAGCTGAAAATAATATATTTTTTTTTAATTCAAAAATGTTTTTAAAAAAATAATTACGCCAAATGTTTGACCAGTTGTGCATTTAGAGTATAATAAACTATTAATTTATATAAATAATGTTTTCTAGAATAAACTGCCTGATTACTTTAAGACCACTTTTCTTCTGATAACTAGACTTTATTCAGTGAAGTTTAGAGTCCTGTAAAAGCAGTGCCATGACCTCGTCTTCAACTCACGCCGATGCTGTGAGCTCTTCTTCTACAGCAGAAACACTGCTGGACAAATCTGATGTGCTCTTAAAGCAATTTTAGACAGGAAATGATGCCCATTTCGCTTATTTTCCATACTCAGAAAGAAAGAGAAAGAAAGAGAGAGAGAGAGAGAGAGAGAAAAGAGTCAGTCTGGGCATTTTTCAGCCCTGGCGTCACAAACCACAGAGCAGCGGAGAGGCCCAAGCTATTACAGGACGAGGAGGTGAAAACCATTCCTCTGCAGAGAAACTTTGCGTCATCTAACCTTTCTCTCGAGGCTATTAAATCCAGCCGTGTCAAACACTCGACGAGAAGCACTGTATGCATTGATTATGGTTATGATTATTATGACTTCTTCGTTTTCTAAGTTTTGCAGCGGCGAGACGCTCTTAAACACAGAATTCCATTTAAATGTTTCTCTGCCACAAAAAAACGAAGCACCTGGAGAGAGTTAATCTTTAAACATTGTGTGGAAACTCTAAATCAGATCTGATAACCTATGATTTGACACCCAAACCATGTGGCTGCTCTGCAAATGTAAAAACGCAGACTATCTGTCTGGAAAGCATCTTAAATTTGTGCTTTATTTCATTTTTATGGCTACTGGTTTGATGCAGGTGGCCAGCTGTGCCTGTGAAGTGTCTTGGCACCCGTCGGGATCTGATGAGGTGTTGCATGGTCAAGGCCGACAAATGAAAGGTAAGGAAACGTCTGGCCGAGGCGAAGAGGAATGAGTCAAAAAATCCACATGATGTGGATTTATGAGGTTCAACGTCTTGAAAGCTTTCGGTCAGACTGTTTGTTGCTAGAGGAGTTTGTTTGACATCATGCTTTGGGAAGAAAGGTTAAGTCTAAGCCATTAAGACTCTTTGATCATCTAGATACTCACATGATCTCCCGGCTGGGGCCTCATAAGTGAAACTTGATCATATCCACGTCGGAAAAGAGCAAGGATCGCATCGATTTTACCCTAAACAGGAGACGACAACGTTTAGATCGTGCTTTGAAGACCAGTAACTTCATTAAACAATAGTGACAATAACAAAGCAAGCTTACCCTGATGGGAGAATACCACTTCCTGTCTTGGACTGGCTTCCTGTTTGCTTTTTTGGGCTTGGGTTCAAAGGGTTCAAACTCCTGCTCGGGCATCTTTATGACAGCGTTTTTGGGTTTTTCCAGCTTTGCTCCCTCCTCTGTAGAGCCCTTGCCTCCCCAGCGAACCTGGACCAGAGGAAACCACATCAGATCAGATCTCTGCTAATACTGAGCGCTGATATTTATAATTATATGGTGATATATTAATTTAGTCTTTAATGTAATCATTTAAAAAAAAAATATATACACTAAAAGATAAAAAAAAATTATGTTTAAAAAAAAAAAAATCTTAAGATCATCCAAGGATGCGTTTATGTGATCAAAAATACAGTAAAATCAGTATTAATATTGTGAAATATTTTTACTATTTAAAATAACTGTGTTCTATTTGAATATCTCTTAAAATATAATTTATTCCTGTGATCAAAGCTGAATTTACAGCATCATTCCTCCAGTCTACAGTGTCACATGATCTTCAGAAATCATGAAAATATGATGATTTACTGCTCAAGAAACATTTCTGATTATTATCAATGTAAAAAAAAATTGTGCTGCTTAATATTTTAGTGGAAACCATGATACACCTTTTAAAAGTTTGGGTAAAAAAAAAAAAAAAACTTTTACTCTGCAAGGATGCATTAAATTAATCAAAAATGACAGTAAAGACATTCTTAGGAACTTAATATTTAACAAAACATCTATCACAGTTCCCACTAAAATATACATTAATTATTCAATAATAAAAAAACATTCAATAATAAGAAACATTATAAATAACTGAGCACCGATAATTGACAAAATCTGCAAATCAGTATATTTTCATGATTTCTGAAGATCATGTGACACTGAAGACTGGAGAAATAATGATGTTGAAAATTCAGTTGCGCATCACAGAAATAAATTACAGTTTAACAGAGATTCACATAGAACACAGTTATTTTAAATAGTAAAAACATTTCACAATATTACTGATTTTATTATATTTTTGATCAAATAAATGCAGCCTCGGTGAGCAGAAGAGACAAAACATTAAAAAAAAAAATTATTACGAACCTTTTACTGGTGGTGTATATATAATTAATAATTCATTAATATTCATATACTATAATACACTTATTCATCTACACATTATTTGGTAAATTTCAGAGTGTTATGAAAGTGTTATTTCAATAATAATAATCACATGACACATTTTCTCGGACTACTTCTTTTGAGGAATCCCACCTCCATTCGTTTAATTCCTCCGACCCCTCGACCGCCGTAATACGACGCGTCCACTGTGGGCCATTTCTTCTTTGGCATCCCATCCTCATCATCTGACTCCTGAAGAGGAAAAACAGGTTACATCATGTGAAGAAGAAGCACGGGATGTACACGACACGAGTGTGTGGTTATTCTCAAACTCATCTGATGGCTTCATGAATCTCACACTCAGACTGAATACAGATTAAGAGATGAGGCCTGTTTACATCCACTTTGAAACTGTAGCTTTAACTTCAAGCTACTCATTATTTATTGCATTTAAACTACATTCACTCTTACTGTAAGTTACTAACAAAACAAACTGATTGAGACACAGCAGACTAAAAACTAAAAACACATCACACTTCTAGTTATCTTTGGTTTGTTTTTTACCTCGTATTCCTGCTTTCATAAAATAAAAAGGCAGCTATGTGTATTTATAAAATAAATATGCAAAACGTGTATATTATGAAAAGTATTTACGAACTATGGCTGGAAACAGAAAAACAACAACAACAAAAAAAAACATTATTAATGTCATCACAAGATTAAATAATATATAAATAGTATTTGAAAATTGAGTGTAATTTGGGAATGCGGAATGTAAAATAGTGTAAAATTTATGAATATTACATCACAAAATAATGTTTAAATGATTACAAACTGGTGCAAAACCAATGAATATTAATTGACAAAATGTTTAAATATTATTAAAAAATTACATGTAATTTCAGAATAGAAATATAAATAATTACAAATTTGGTAATATTTGTTTGTTTGTTATTAATGCTAAATATTTAATTAATGTGCTCTATTTATATCTATCCACATATATTTATATATACTTATTTTATTATAAAAAAATGTTCATTATTAACTATATATATAACTTATTTCTCTTTAAATGTATATTAATTATTTTCATTATTAACTATATATATATATATATATATATATATATATATATAGTTTTTTTAATTATTTGTTATAAAATTAACACATTTTTTATTATTAACTAATATATATATAATATATATACACTAAAGACTGGAGAAATAATGATGTTGAAAATTCAGCTTAACATCACAGAAATAAATTACACTTTAACAGAGATTCAAATAGAACAGTTATTTTAAATAGTAAAAAAATTTCACAATATTACAGATTTTATTATACATTATATATATATCTTTTTTTTTAATAAATATTAATTAACAAAAGAGCAGCGTCTGTTTGTGACATTTAACCCTTTGGTAGCAGACAGAGCTGTAACTCACTGGCTCTGGAGGTGGAGGAGGTGGAGGTTCCTTGATCACCTGTGGAAAGATGAGTGAAACGGACAGACATGAATCACAAAACCAAAAACACAAGTCACATGATCCACCTAATACAGAGCAGCGTGTGAAATCAAGGCCTCGTTTGAGAACAACTGACCAATTTTCCACTTTAAATCACTCCGCTTCAGTATTTACCGCGGATCCATAAGCCTCTGGATCCCAGATGAACACAGTAATGGAAGATGTGTGGTGAGAACGTATGAAGGCTGATATTTAAGACAGTAAATGAGGCGAAGACTTACTACGGTGCAGCAGAGCGGCCAGAACCACCACATGAAGAGCAGACCTAACAACAGAAACAGCACCAGCAGGGTGATCAGGAGGATGGTGCCGTCGAACTGCAGAAGAAACCAGCAGAGAATCAGCACAGATATCACACTGCACCAGCAAACAACCAAGCCATGCTGATAAAAGAGCTTCATATCAACTGATTGTGTGCTTGTGTGCATGAAGCCTGCTCAGAGAGGACCACAGACTGCATCTTTTGGGGGGTTTTATCTGTGGTTTGGCCTTTATTGTGTGTGTTTATTTGGGGGAAGGGGTTTGTAAAGAGAAAATGATGATAGGGGACGACCTGAACATGAGGAGAGAAAATAAGGGGGTTACAAAGTCAAATACCACCCATACTTTTTACATAAACTCAATAACTTATATATGTTAGGTTATGCAATCATAAGTAGTATAATAGCTATATTTAGTTTTAGCAACAACAAGGTTGTGTGACACCTTAAAACATTTTGATGGAAAGAAATGTATGTGAGGAAACAATGTTGCATGTGAAAAAAAAAACTTATTCTTTAAAAAATATATATTGGTATTTAATTGTGCATGCTCATATCTTATATTTTGACATTAACATTACTTTTGTCACCATATAATAATAATTTAAAAGTCATATATAATAAAAATAATAATTATTAGCAATTTTGATTGTAATATTTAGCAAGAAATGGCAAGATATTAGGGGTCTTACTTGGGAGCCCCAAAACGGGTTTAAATATTATTGAATGTAATTTTAAATATTATTAAAATGTTAAATGATTTATGAACACAACTTGACAAAATAATATTTAAATGTAATTAAAATAATTACACAGCATTTTTATTAAATGTGATTCGGTAAAATTGTATTAACAAAATAATGTTTAATTAGTATTAAAAAAAAAACATTTAATTTTCAGAGCAATGTAAAATGGTATAAATTAATGAATATTACATGACAAAATAATGTTTAAATATTATAAAAAAATTACGTCATTTTTTTGCCTGTTTAAGAATTAAATGAGGTTTTAATATTATAAAATTTTCTATTAAATATTATTAGCTTTTGTAAACAGTAAAATGGTGCAATTTCATTATTGTAATTTGACAAAGTAATATTTAAATATGATAAAATAAGTAGTAATTTGTATCCATTAAAAAAAAAGTACATGTATTTTCTTTTCAGTAAAGTGTAAAATTAATGAATATAAAATGATATAATAATGTTTAAATATTTAAAAATATTACACGTACGTTTTTCTTTAAAATTTTAATTGGTGTATATTAATACATTTGATTTGCCAATACTATTTAAATGGTATTTTTTCAAAGTAAAATGCTGCTAAATTAAGGAATATTAGATGACAAAATAATATTTAGATATTATTAAGAAACTGCATCCCATTTGAAAAACGAATGAGCAAATCTCCAAATGAATTATCATTTTATTTGTAGTGGTTTGTTTTGTAGTTGTGCTGTAGTTCGGCTGGATGTGATGTGTTTGTAGTCAGACTTACACACTCGGTTGTGGTGATGTGAACGGAGCTGGTGATAAACGACAGACCCTCGTTCATGCTGACTTGCAGGTACACCACCCTGAAGTGCAAAGACCAAACATACATTTGTCACTTTGAATGCCAGCAAATCCTTTAACGATGCACAGCGGGGTCCATCAAAGCCCAGCGGGATTCAGAGAGACATGAGACATGCGTGCCAACAACAACCCCACTACATCTCTGTCTCGTTTTTTACAAAAAGATGTGTTTGCTTATCTTTAGTTCTTTGAGAAATGCCTTCCAGACCATAATTGGCATCCTGATGGAGCTCTGCCGGGTGCTGGTTAACTTCTGTTGGAGTCAGCTGTCTAGTGTCTCAAACATTCACTAAACACAGCTTTCCAAATGTTCAGCATTCCCAACACACAGAGGCCAAGTCTGCGTTTCTGACACACACGACCCTGTCCTCTGATGAAGAGCATCTACTTCAGATTAGGTTCACATTCCTAATGATGAATCACTACTAGCCAATCACTACTGAGAGAATCCAGGGTTCTGAATTCTGATTGGACGAGAGGGTTGGGAGGATGGTTTATTCCGGTTATTATTAATAAATCAAACTACGAATTAACACAAGATTATTTTAGTTAGTTAAAACAAACAATTCTGTTACTTGTAATTTAAAACATTATTTTGTTCATTTAGTTTATTAGAATAACTCCTGACATCTCATAACTTAAAAAAACTAATAAAAATGACAAAAACATAACAAAAAAAATTAATAAAAATGCAATGATACTACATTTATACTGACTAACACACACAATATATTTGATAGCATATCAGCCCATATAAGATAATTTATCAGCACTGATAAATATTGTATAATATTTAACTTTGTAACATTTATTTTACTCAGACATTGCTATGTGAATTTCACAAAAACAGTAAGAAAAGGCAAGTTACACGTTGAATTAAACAGGAATTTAAGGATGCAATAATATTTTCTTGTAAAATGTAGCCTAGTTTTGTTTTATTTAAACTTTCAAAAATATACATTATTAGTTGATATTTAATAATTGTGTGGGTTTACATAAATATTACTCTTGCCACCATATAATGCTGATTTAAAGCATTTTTAATTGTTATAATCAATGTGTACTGAAATGTTATTATGCCACAAATGCATGAAGCTAGAGTTCACTAGAATTGCACTACATGTGCAAATCGGTGGGCGGGGCTAAACAGGCAGTGATGTAGAATCGGTGGGCGGGGCTTAACAGGCAGTGACGTAGAAGTGGTGGGCGGGGCTTAACATACATTGATGTAGAATCGGTGGACAGTATCGGTATCATATCAATCATTATTTTAATGCATCCCTAAACTAAACATTGTCTACAAACTCAAAGAAGTACAGAAATACTAACTTATTGTCTAGTTGTTTACGAAACGTAATAAAAATACGCATAAAGGACATCAAAAATCTTTACACTTTATATTCTTAAGAACAAAAAGTTGATGATAACAAGATGAATCTAGGATGTTGTATCAGTGTTGAATGGAAAGCAGAAGCAATGGAGAAAATATAGATCCTCAGGAACAGCAAATAAGGAAGTAATGGACGAGGAACAAAGGAAAAGAGAGAGTGGGTGTGATGAACAGTTTTAAAGCCTCAGATATCACGCAAAGCTTTGACTCTTTGGATTCGCCAGGAAACAACGTCTAGCCTAATGCACTAGATGTCCATCAGCTTCACACTTACTTTCCAACTTCATCTATGACAGGAGCAGGACACAGCAGGAACGTGTCCTCGACGCTTGCAGGCTTCTCGTCTGGAACAGATGCACAACATGTTCAGTGTTCAGCAAACCAAACCAAACGAGCGATGCATGGAGCTATTTAAAGAGAAGACTCACTGAGCGTGAGCGTGTCGTTGATTTTGAAGCTGCACAGGACCTGGTCTATGTTTCTGGCGTGTCGAAACCCATTGCCTCTCACCACCACTTGAAACGACTCTGAAACACAGATTGCCACAGTCCCTGCTCAATAGATGATGATAAATCCTCAGAGAAGACTTCGATATCAAGTCAATGACGTCCTGCTGAAACCATCAGAGCTCGAGGAATGCTGGGTGATGGAAAACCACCGTGATAGACGTTCATCTTTGCATTGAAATCTAGTCCGAAAAACTCACGGTTGGGTTTGTATGATGCTTTCACAGTCACCGTTTCTGTGATGTGCTATGTTTAGGGAAAATTAGACTATACTGTCAAATAACAATAAAGAAGATAAGAATAAATAATCTAACTACAAGCAACAGCACAAAGATACAAGTAATATAAACAGGTTTATTTAGGTAAACTGTCATAAAGACTGAATAAAGTAATCAAATGTAAAATTGCATTGCATATTTGACTGTATGTATGAAAGATTAATCCTTATTAAAGCTACAAAAGCTATTCGATCAAGAGCAGTGAGGGATTTCCTTGTCTTTTCTGTTCATTGCTGTTGAATGAATATCCATTTTATAGAAACATACATTAACTGTTTTAGCTGTTGTTATCTATAACCAGCCATATTACAGATGCACTGTCAGAAGTGCATGTATATATATATATTTATAATGTTGATTTTCATACCTCCTGCACATACGCTGGATGGCTCCGCTGCCAATATCTCGATGCATGATTTTTTGATGATCTAAAAACAGAAAATATTTCATTGAAATATTGTATTTATTCTTATATAAAAATGGGTTAGGGTTTACCAGTTTTCACTCAAAAATTGCTGGTAAATTTCACATATATTTATAAAGAAACTGCAAGGAACACATTGAATTAAATGTAACATTTTGAAGTAGAAAACCTGAAACAGTATTTGTTTTGTTAAAACTAATATATATATATATATATATATATATATTACAATGTAGAAAACAAAAAAAATTACACAAATTTTTTTTTTTTGCTTTTTTAATAATCTAAATTAAATACTAAATTAATTAAACACTAATAAATTATATAATAATTCTGTGTATTTAATTTCTGCACTGGTACCAATGCTTTTCTGTGATCAACCTTAGGAAACACAGTTTTGAACAACATTTTAAAAATTACAGTGTAACATCAATCTATGGCGTACTTACAGTTTTCTTTGTATATTAAATAATTAAAATTATATTAAAATTATGTCATCATTTACTCACCTTCGTGTCATTTAAAACCCATGAGACTTTTGTTAATCATCATAAATGAATGCATATAAATCGAGCAGGTTAATCCAGGACTGCAATTGCTTTAAAGGATGAAAATATTTAATTTAGGCTTTTAATTCTCATTTCATATGCATTCATTTTATGATCACTTTATGATCTTCTACGTTTTGGTTACCCGAACACTCAATGAAGGCACAAACCTCTCAGGTTTCATTAAAATCATCGTAATTTGTGTTTTGATGAGTAACTATGCGTTTGAAACGACATGAGTAAATGATGAGAGAATTTTCATTTCAGAGAAAGCCTGGATATAACAGAAGTACCTCTGAAAGAACCCCACACTTCAGCTTAAAGCAAGGAACATGCATCTTAGAAAATGGACAAAATGCACTTTTCATTAAACTTCCACATCGCTTGAGTTTACCGAGTCAATCATTCCTCTCAGCGCCTGGAATCCTCCCAGGACGGGAAACACGTGTTTACTGGTGTCCGCTATGGTGGCCAGCTAGAACAGGACAAATAGATGTTTATTTACAGCTCAGATCTGATCTGTGCACCGTTTATAATGAATTACATTCTGTGTTAAGTGCATACTTGAGGAAGAGTCTCCAGCATTGTTTGTTAAAGCGCAGTACATATTGAAGCTTCAATGCAAGTTCAAGACATCAACGAAAGATCATGAGTGTCTTTATTACCTGTGTTTCATTGAAGTCCTTAACTCCAACACAATACACGATTGCACCCAATGCCCGAGCTCGTGCTGCCTGGTGAGATATCAATCAGTCGTCCAGAAATCAATAAACTGTGAGTGTAAACGTATGTCTGTAGAATGAATGCTGAACTTCAGGTCTGTTACCTCTTGTTGAGCTGCTATCAGCTGATGTTCTTGAAGCTCACCGTCTGTCAATGCAATTATGACACTTGCAGTTCCTACAGAGTGGAGTGAAGAGTAACGAGTCAGGTAACGGCAAACTGTACTAGAGTCAACACTGAACTGACTTGAGCTGAATAATGACGCCACTGTCTTCTGTAGAGCTGCTTGTAGCTGAATTGTATCAAAATTGATGAATTTTACACAGTTATTCCACTGACTGAATCAAGGGATAGTTCACCCAAATTTCTGAAAATTCTGTCATCATTTACTGTATCAGCTTCTCCTGTTGATCATGAAAAAATACATTTTGAGGAAGGTCGGTAACAAAACAGTTGAACAGCCACTGACTTCTAAAGTAAAATATTTGTGAAATGTAAATATATTTTTTTGTCAGATAGCAAAAGCAAACTGAAATTTTAAACGGTTTATGAACTGCCTTTTTTGATGGAAGGCTAATCAAAAACTGTTTTCCACTAAAACGGCATTTTCGAAGCATCTTTATCTTTATTGTATTATTTGCCTCTCATTATTTACACTACATGTGCAAATCGGTGGGCGGGGCTAAACAGGCAGTGATGTAGAATAGGTGGGCGGGGCTTAACAGACATTGATGTAGAATCGGTGGGCAGTGCTTAACAGGCAGTGGGCGGGGCTTAACAGGCTGTGATGTAGAATCGGTGGGCAGTGCTTAACAGGCAGTGGGCGGGGCTTAACAGGCTGTCATGTAGAATCGGTGGGCGGGGTTAAACATGCAGTGATGTAGAATGGGTGGGCGGGGCTTAACTGGATGTAGAATCAGTGGGCAGGGCTTAACAGACAGTGATAAAGAATCGGTGGGCAGTGCTTAACAGGTAGTGGGTGGGGCTTAACAGGCTGTGATGTAGAATTGGTGGGCGGGGTTAAACATGCAGTGATGTAGAATGGGTGGGCGGGGCTTAAACGGATGTAGAATCAGTGGGCAGGGCTTAACAGACAGTGATAAAGAATCGGTGGGTAGTGCTTAACAGGCAGTGGGCGGGGCTTAACAGGCAGTGATGTAGAATCGGTGGGCGGGGTTAAACATGCAGTGGTGTAGAATTGGTGGGAGAGGCTTAAGAGGATGTAGAATCGGTGGGCGGGGCTTAACAGGCAGTGATGTACAATCGGTGGGCGGGGCTTAACAGACAGTGATGTAAAATCGGTGAGTAGTGCTTAACAGGCAGTGGGCGGGGCTTAACAGACAGTGATGTAGAATAGGTGGGTGGGGCTAAAAAGGCAGTGATGTAGAAACAGGCATTGATCTTCGGGGTGGGGTTTCGCCACACTATTACATTATAAATCACTATTACACTTTCCACAACCTGTTGTTTTGGCAGATATTCAATATAAGCTGTTTTTAGACTAATGAGAAAGTTTTGAGATCTGAAACTTACAGAATTTTTTTTATAGTACAATAACCTCTTATATATTAAAAGATCAAAGGAGTCTTGGTTTCTCATTTCATTAGCCCTTGAAATAACATGAAACAATAAATAAATAAATATAGCATCATTGATTCTATAATGTTCCTGTTTTTTACTGTGAAGCTGCTTTGAATGTAATGTATAAAGTGCCATATAAATAAATGTGACTTGACTTGTCTTTAACAGAAACCTACCAAAGTTTTCCTGGTGTATTTGCTCATTCGCCTGTGAATAAAAATGATATATTAGTGTTAAAGAGTCATTAAAACAAGTACATTTGAATAATAACTTTAATTTTAACATTTTACCTTAACTAGACCGAGATGCATAAATGTATCTCCACCTGGGATCTCTCGTCTCAGAGCATTCAGGCCTTTTCTTATGTTCTCCCTTTGGAAAGTGAAAACAAAAATGGGAAGAATTAAATAAGCAACCATTAATAAAAGGAAATATTTTGCAGCACTAGAAGACGTGTCTTTTGGCACCTGTTTTCCGTGAGTCTCATGATTGTGTTTCCACCAGTTGAGAACACGATGAAGGACATACGCAGCATAGGGCTGTGAGATGATGAAAAACAGACCAAAAATGGTGATAATTTAACAACTTTTGTAAAATGCACTGGTAAAATCATCTATGACCTACGTCAGAACTCTTACACAATTGGATAATGTCAACAAAAACAAGCCATTCAGGGCATTTGTTTGTTTATCTCAAGAGTCGTTTTAGTACCTGGTGAATTTCTCAGCCAAATGTTCGACAAAATTGTAGATTTCATGCCAGTGGTGTTTGACACTTCCTGACCTGAGGAGAAAGAGGAGAAATAATCAGTAAATGTTTCTGCTTTCAAATGCATCAGATCAATGCAACTGAGAATCCTTCCAATTAACTAATGGCACTTTTAACGTGATGCGGTCTCTTAGCAGAGCCATCTAGTTTTGTCCCCTATTGTTTTTCCCTGAGGCGCAGCTGTAAACTCTCTGTGACAGATGGTCATTTCCTGTCTCAGTCTCCGAGAGGCAACCTGTGGTAATTCATTAGTGCTGCATGATAAATGGGAAATGAGCTAACTGAGTCTACTGATCTGTGCTTGAGTCAGTTACTCATTCCCTGGCTGGTGTAACACGTTTAGACTGAGAGCCAGATATAACACTAACTGGCCTGTTCTATGAAACTGGTGCATTTGGCAATTTGATTTTAAAGTACATTTCTATAAGGTTTCAGATGAAGTGATTATGCATTGTATGAATTAATACATTTTAAAATATGTTGTTATTGTTGATGGTAACAAGGTTGGGCATTTTTAAAATAGTCAAATTTAATTTACCATCATTGTGCTCAAGATTGTGAAACTTGTTTACTATACAAAGTCATTGTAACAGGGTTGATGCTACAGTCATCCTCTTCTGAACAACATAAAACATTAGATGTTACATTTCCTTGGAGAGCTTAATTCCTGAAACTAAAATGTATTTTTTTTTTATAATAAAAAAAGGGAAAATATAACACATTGTAAAGAGCGTTTCAATAATACATTATATCAGCTATAATCTTAACATACAGATAAAGTATTTATTTATTTTTTTATATATGGATGAAATGTGCACACTTGCTATTACAGCAAGATGTGTTAGTGATGGGAACAGACCAAAAATAACATCTTCATGAAGACATACGATTAAAAAAAATTAATTTGATTATTTGCTTATACGTTAAAGAAATTACAAAACAGACGATCAAAAGTTTGGAATAATTACGATTTCTAAATGTTTTGAAAGAAGTCTCTTCTGCTCACCAAGGCGGCATTTCCTTGATCAAAAATACAGTAAAATTACAGTAATATTTTTACTATTTAAAATAAATGATTACTTTTTAAATATATTTTAAAATGTAATTTATATCTGTAATGACAAAGCTGATTTTCTGCAGCCTTTACTTCAGTCTTCAGGGTCACATGATCTTCAGATATAGTAAGACATGGTAAAAGATCACAATTATTGCACATTTTACGATTCTGACCTCTTTTGCAGTATGATCCTTCAAAAACAAACTCATCTGGATCGATTTTAATGTTGCTGATAAAATGATATATCTTAAATAATGCTCTTTGTTCTCCTCCAGAGATATGCTAAGCTAATGGTGGAGAGAAGGAGAGCGATGAGCGATCCCAAAAACCTCTTTCTGGAACGGCGTGGGAGGAAGATGTTTTTATAACACAGTCAACAAAAGCCGGGCCAGCGCACACCCAGCATGCTCTGAAACTGCAAGAGCGACACAGAGATGAGGGTTGGCGAGAATATATATGCAGGTCATGCTAAGGGCTTGCCACAGTTTTTAACTTCACAATGGACGCTGTTTGTGTTGGAAGCCGGACTTTCTTGAGGTAACAGCAATCATGGGATTGGTGGCTAGCTTGCAGTTTTCTCACCTGTGCAAACAGCGTTAGGAAAGGAAGTGGTCTATTCTCAAGTGAGATCCTTGATTAAATATGTTGCGGTGGCCCTCTTTGATCTAATTTTAATGGGTTATACTAAACCACATAAAGCCCAAAATGTCCTACAGCGAGATTTTAGCTTCTTTAGATGATCCTTAATTCACAGAGAAAGGAATTACGAGCGATCCGCAAACAGCTACGTCATCTTTTAAAGGACCCTCAAAACTCATGTTTTACATAACTCTATGTATACACAGATAACTGCACATATGTTAAGACATGTGAAAGTCGTTGCGGTTTGATGCAACAAGAGCCAAAGCAGGAAGGCGCATTGAAGGAAGATTTGGAAGAGGGATAATTAGAAAAGTGTGTTGCTCTTACAGGTCTCATCTGCTCTGAGATCAGTCTTCCAGTTCCTCCATATCGAATCCCAAACAGAGCCCAAAATGTTTCAAGTACAGGGAGGACCAGAAAACGTGACTGCTGGTTTAGGTTAATGTGAAGTCAGCATTAGCTCTCTTTCTTCCTGCTTTGTAATGCATGGTAAGAATATTAGGGTGACATTTCCCTGACACTGCTTTTTTAACGGCTCCTCCGGGTCCTCAAACATCTTCGAGGCCTGGAGTAGTTTAACAGAACAAGTCTGGAGGATCTCCTCAGTGTTTATAAACAGGGGCCATAAGCTTTTTTTTCTTGTTGTTTTGCAATAGTACACATAACATAAATAAATGTGTTGTGAGGAATCCTAACTCTCTTCGTGACACTCTTAAATTCTGTAGACAACCAAAACACAGTTTTGCTATCGAAATTGTTTCCTGTGAGTCATATTGCTGCTTTTTAAAAATATGTTTTATGTTGGCTGACATTTGGACAACATTGACCCCATTGGGAAAATGTAAATTTTTTTGCTCCAAATCTTTACCTATACATAAAGTTCAAGTGACACACTAGTGACAGTAAAACACCAACAACTTTGGTCACTTTGCTAATTATGATTACAGGGGCAGACTGTCAATAATAACTTATTTTCACACAGCATCCTTGTGCAATACTATGCTACAAGCTCAAAACACATGTACATTTTGACATTTGCATCACATTACAAGCTCTATATATTTGGGTTCCCTGATGTAGTAAACTTGCTCGGTAGCACACCCGGTACAACATTGCATTGGTCATGTGAAGCTTGCAAAGACACAAAGTCCCGTGAAACACAAGTCACCATAAAAGAGTTCAAAGACTTGTAGAAGTGAGATAAAATGACATGGTTGTTTCAGCAAATGCCTTTATATCTTCTGTTACTTTTGCTAACACTATTGGCTAAATTTAAGGTCGGGTTCAGCGTAGGTGATATATTGTTTTCACGTACGTCAAGCATCAACCCTTTAGAGACATTCACCTCACATTTAATTTCTGAACTTCTGAAATATGTGCTACAACCAATGTGATAATATGTTGCCAGATCCACGTTCATCTGTTTTGGATAAAACTAATAAGCCTTTGGGGTCACTAACTGGTCGTTTAAATTTGAAGGTGTTAGGAAACTTGCGAAAAGCTATGTAATGTTATTTTTGGCTGACTGTTGGACGAAATAAGGAAATACTACCTTGTGCATCTGTTTGTAGGCATAATATGTGTGTATCTGTCAAAAAAAAGCAGGACCTATCAATGTGGTGGCTAGATCAAAATTGCATAATCATAAAAAAAGCTAAAATCAAATAAAGTTGCTTTGAATTTCTCTATTTGAGTCTTTCAGTTTTCTGTGCTGGTCTGAAAACACAAGCTCTCTGCATATCCCAATACTCTTCATGCATTGGGTAAACATTCTGGTCTTCATCCAGAAAGGAGATTTGTGGTGTATGGTAAGATTTAAAGAATGCATGTCTCCTAAAACCGTAGGTAAAGCTGAACTTGGGTGTATTAGGGGAGAAACTCAACATGGCTCTCGGAGAAGTGATGGACACTTATGAATCATTGGTACACTACAGCTGTTATTCTGGCTGTTTTAAAACAGATGACTCAATGCCTGGGTTATCTTAAGCTAAACAACAATTAGTGGGCCCAAAACTATGATTAACACAAGTGTTGTTACAAAACAGTCTTGAAGATGAAATAAATCAGACCACGATATTTCCAGACAGTTGACGGATTGTAATAAGATTGCCTTTCATTCATGTATGCATTTGGCAGATGCTTTTATGGTAAATGACTTACATCGCCTTTCAAATATAGATTTGAATCATTCAAGCATTCACTAGGAATCACATCCATGACCTTGGTGTTGCTATCGCAATACTCTACTGTTTGAGCTACAGAAATGCATTACATGGACAAGAAGATTAGCCCATTATATGGACAAAAAGTGATTCAAATCATTGAATGTGTGTGTTCCACAGAAGGAAGTAAGTCAGGTTTGGGATAGCTTGACCAAGTGTGAATTCTCTATTTAACGAACCTCTAAAGTGGCTCTCTTCTGAAGATGTCTGACTTGAAGGCTGTAGTGCAAACAGCTTGCATTCCCCCCGACAGTTTCTTTGTTTTATTCCACTTAAACAGCGGCCCATGGGCTGGTAGACTGATTCTGAATCACTCTCCAAGGCTGGCATTTCCCAAAAAGCCTTTGGGCCACATGAAAGCAGAAGTGGAAGCAATGATGCCATTGCTTGAAGGACAATCTTGAGGTTGATTTACATAATCATTTCTATAAATCTGGCCCTTTTTTAGCCCCACATTTCTATTTATATAACCAATATTCCACTTATATGCTGGGACTTTCCTGATGTGCAGGAAACAGAAAAAAACACTTTTAGGAAAGAGGATACTTCATCTTCTGGTTAGTCTGTTTCGCCAAGCATTGGCCAATGGTTATTGGTATATATTGTCACATTTTTATAGGTTAAAGATGTTCAAACACAACTTTACTTACTTAGTGAATTTTAAAGACCTAATTGTAGACATTTCATAATTTGTGAGGTTGAGGTGAGAAATATTCTTTTATTTTTTTTTACAGATAAACATGTAAATTCCTCGAAAACAAATCTAGGAAAGCCTCTTCTCAGAAGCCCAATAATAGTGCACCTGAAGCCAAACACTCTTGTGCAATACAGCTGTTTTTGTGATGCTTTAATACTTCAACTTCAGCTCATTTGGTGACAAAACAGATACAGAAAAATGGCATTCTTCCCTCTGTGCACGCAATGGCACAGTGATTAAAAATACTGAATAATGCATGCATGGGAAATTACTTAAATTGTTGAATCTGAAGGCTTGTGATGTTCTGGAAGGGCTTGTGATGTTCACGAGCATGCAACTTTACCAAATGTCAGTTTTTTTTAAAGTGTATAAGGAGAAAAAAGGGGTGCTTGGGTTGGTGATGTCTTATGCCATCACATCACGAGACAAAACTAATTGGAAAAACACTTTGAATGAGCTGTATAGGTTTCCTCAGCTGATCAATTCCAGAGCATGTTGCATGACACAACAATCTAATAAAATATAGCACACAGGATTCATGATGCATTTGCTTGATGACAGCTGTACACTTTCTGACACATGGTCAAACAATATCACTATCCCTTCATCAAAGAGCTGTCAACTTTTGTTTTCATTGGTCGAGCAAAAAAGGGGATATTAAACAGTCTAAACCAAACAAATATGAGACAAGCCTCTCATGAGATCAGTGCTGTTTCAGATAGCCCACACATGTCAGTCTCAGGAGACTCAATGTAAAAAATGGCATCTATTTCAACTTCAAAAAAACAAAAAAACAAGTTGAGTTTCATATAACTTACAAAAAAGTTTGAAATTCCTTTTAAGTTGTCATTACTTACTGAGCATATCACTTTTTACAGTGCATACAAAAAGGTGTTTTATAAACGTTTCATTAGATTAAACATCCTGCAAAGAATCTTCCCAGTCGGACACATACAAACTGTGGGAAAGGATGTTGCTTTTCTCTGTCTGTTAAACAATGGTAAAGGATAAGAGGCAGGAAAAGAGAACCACAGAGGAATGAAGTTGTGACTTTCTGAAGTGCTTATTCAGCAGACTTCACGTTTACCACCCGTCTGCTCATCATTACACTCACAAAACAACATTAAAACATAAACTGGATGACTTATGTGAACTGTCATCGTGCATTGTATTGTCTAGTATGTATTGCAATGCGGTATTGGGAGAAATTTGGAGAAAAGATGGAGGATGTGAGTGGAAATGTACTGGCCTACTTTATACAGTGTGGAAAACATCAGGCCGACAGACCACAAAAGCATCCCTAACTTTTAAACTTCATTCAGATCAAGTTGCCTTTATGTGATAGACGGGTTTATGTTGGATACCAGAAGGTTTACCAGCTGTAAGACCAAAGAGATAACTTACAGATGGAGAGAGAGAGAGAGAGATGGGATTCTTTGTTCACGAAACAACGCGTAAAACAATTGAATTATATCAGTATATCAGTAGACTACTTACTTGTCCAGGACAAAATACAAGTCAAAGGCTCCCTGACATGATCTCTCCTCCTCCACATCATCTTCGGCTCGTGCAGATGGAAGCATGAACAACAAAAGTCCAAAGAAAAGTGCGCAAAGACACATTTTTACTACTAAACGTGCCATCGTTTCTTATTGCAAAAACGTCAATCCTCAACAAAGCAGACGGCCATTCACATTATCCACAGAAAAAAAAGATCCTGAGGGAAGGATGCACACAAAGAAGAAGAGTTTCGCGGATGTTGACGCAGTCCTTACTCACATCAGTCTGAAAACTGTAACTACAAACTTGAGATACGACGAAAACACGTTATTCCCAATGTGTACTGCACAGAAAGCACCAAAAAAAAAAAAAAAAAACGGGTCCCAATCTTTTCTTTATATTAAACACAAGCCGGTTTGCTGTTTTGGGGAATTCTGTGTGACTGCACGAAATCCACGTGTTAAAAGGCCAGATGTATTATTTTAAGAGCTTGATATTTGATGTTAATGTGCAAAGCAAAGACGGAATCGTTTGAGAAAAGAGCTCAGGCTCAGAGTTGGCAAAAGAGGAGCTGGTGTCATATTTCTACCCTTCCAGAAAAAAATGGGTCAGTTTCTTCTGGTCCTTAAAGGTTTCCTCCCTTTCGTTTGGATATGCAAAATGTATGGGGTTTAATAGTTGAATAGTGTTTTTTTTTTTTTTTTTTTTTTTTTTTTTTTTTGTCCTGTCTTGTCTGCTTTTATTGAAATATAAATCTAAAATTAGAATATAAATAGTTATTGTATACGCATTTTGTAGAATGTGCTTTTATTTTATTTTTTCATCCAGTACCATATCATAGACGATATATATACAGTAGTTTACTATTACTTTTTCCGGTTAAGATTAATTTATTAACGAATTGTTTAAGTTTTATTTATTCTCTCCTTTCCTTTTCACCTCATTTTTTATTTCACCAGTTTATGTTGTCACGCCAGTAGTTGGTGTTAAGTGTGAATTTTATTACTTGTGTGTTTCAAGTGAGCAATTGAATCAGTCAACAGCGAATCTGTCAATTAATTTAAAACACCCACTCAGCATTAGACAACTTCAAGAAACAATTCATTTGAACATTTATTATAAAAACAACGGTGGATGCTGGGTTGACTACCGACTCGTTTAATGAAAGGGGCGTGTTTCTTCAGTATAGGTCAACCAATTAAATTCTCAGTTCACAGCTCGCCCGCCAAATTCTATTGGATGGTGCTACAGTCACGTGCTCTGAAACGGAGAAATGATTCGTCCACTTAAATGATTCGTTACAAAACACGAACGAAACACCAAACACGCCACAAGTGACCTGCCGAAGATATAAAACCGATTTTCGTGGAAATACTCAGGTAATACTAATATAAACAAAAAAGCATATGTAATAAGTAGTTTGTATGAAACTACATGTAGCCTACGTCTTTAAAACAATACATCTGGACTCTCAAATGACCGAAAACTAATTTCTTAATGAAATGAGCTTGATGTCATATTTTTTAGGAAAGCTGCTTAGACCAGTGATTCATGTTCATTTGCCAATAGTTTTTATTTATTTGGCCGAATATTCAATATATGCTGAATATTGTAACAGGTAGATAGTCTTGACCAGTGAAGCCATGTGTGACTGACCACCCAAAAATATAACCTAACTGAAAACCAAAAATAAGATTTAACTGCTCATTTATCATGAAGGGACATATGGCTTTATATGCCAATCCATTTTTGTTGTTGGCCCATTGCCTCTACATTTGACGCGTGTTATTAGTGTACAACATTTATAATTTGTTCCAGGAAAAATCTTTAGTCAAAAGGTGATACATAATTATTATTTTAGTATGGCAGTGGATGAACTTGACAGCATACTTTGGTCAACTGATAGAAAATATATGCTGCCATCTTCTGGTTCTTTGCTGCAAATTTCTAAAAGAAACTGTGTCATAAAGTGAATAAAAATAGTTTTGTTAATAGTTTAATTACACAGATGAACTGACCTCGGCTGACCTCATTAAATGAAACCATAACAAAGTCCCCACCAGTTGATTTAGTACATAACAGTGTATGAATTTGATTGCATAATCATCAATGCATTACTCTTTTCTGAAAGAGGATCATTAGTTAACTCTTCTGCAAAAAAGCAAAATAGTCGTTGTTTTTTAGAATCAGCTTCTAGATTTTCTCCCTTCATTCTTTTCTAGCATTGGCCTGGAATTGTGTGAATTTTAGACACCCTTGCCACTTTTACAAGATAAAATTATATTAACTTCACACTCACTCAACACTAACTTATTCTGCACTGCTAATCTTGCTTTATCTTGTAATGCTCATAGTCTGCTGATATCATGTGATATCATCTTATTTTAAGATAGCTGGAGATTTGTCTAGTGCTTCTTATGGGAGGAAATGTTTCTAAGAAGGAGACAGGTGTCTGTCCCTGAGTTATTAATGATTTGGAAAGCATGCCTTGGTTTTAAAAGTGAATGATGAAAAAATAAAGCATGTAAAAATTGACCAGAATAATTAAACATTATGATATTTCTGCCCTAATAAGTTACAAGAGTAGATTTTGTTTATTGTTTGAGGATCGTGCAACTTACTTCCAATGAATCTTATAAACATTCCTTTTTAGGGTTGTATAAATGTTCAGTAACATCTAAAGATGTTTAATTGCTTTACCGGACTGAAAACCTTCACTAGCATTAGCACCGTACACCACAATGAGCTTTAAAAGGAATTTGGAGAGCACAAACTGAAATGACTTTGATGTGTTTTATTGATAAAATATAAAACAATTTACAACTTAATAAAATAACCATTGTTAAACAAAATATGTGGTAAATATATATGCTGGAAATACATAAACAAAAACATGGATTATATAAAATGTATTTTTGTGAGGAAAAATAAATAAAAAAATTAAATAGATAGATGGAAAATGTAAGGACACCAAGTAAAGAATGAATACAGTGTGAAGTTATATCCAGTCACTAGGGGCAGTGTTTTAGGGCTCAAGCCCTGAATGTTTTGGTCTGTGGGAGGTATTGCATAAATGCTTAAATTATACAAGCATTTCCGTGAATATTTTGGCTGGATCTACCCAAAATAGACCAGTTTAGGGGTGGGATGACAGGGGCATTGGCCCTAGCGAAAACACTTAATTACTGAAGTATTAGATATAGATTTATCTACTGTAGTTACCCTAGCTGTTATTTTACTGTATGCTCTTGTAGATGTTGACCTGACACAAACTCTATGCAAGTACACAAAGTGCACTGAAGTTTGTTTATATGAACTGTGCTGTCAGCTCCTTATACTACTTTAATAGCAGTTTTGCTGAGCAAGTCCGATCTTACAAACATTTTTATAACAGTCTACCTGAGCAATACCACGTCCTGATTAATGGCACAAGCATTTGGGGCCGTAACTGTACCACCCCCTTGAGGTTTCTTGCAAGCAATGACATCTGTTTTTGATTTTGTAGAGAATGTTTTATGTTCTTATGTTTCTTTATTAAAATGTAAAACAAAAATCCCTAAGGGGGGTTATAGAGTCATGATGTTTTGGTCTATGTCCCAGATGCTGTCAAGTCCTAGAAACGCACCTGGGTATATCCTCAACTATAAATAAAGTGAAAACACAGTTCCATTTAAATAAAATCAGGAAAGCTGACTTTAACCAAAACCTCTTAATTGTAATTTTTTTAACTGTTTAATTCCACAAAAGTTACTGTATTTCCTCCTAAAAATAAAGGTTCTTTTTTCAGTGATGCCAAAGACTTTTTTTTTTTTTTTGCATTTCAGTGATCAGTTCTTAAAATAACATTTTAATAATTCAAAGAAAACTTTCCCTCTCTAAAGTTTTGGTACATATATTTACAGTAAATATATAAAAAAAATTTTTTTTATTAGTAATATGCATTGCTAAGATTTCATTTGGACAAATTTAAAGGCAATTTTCTCAGAATTTAGATTTTTTTTGCACCCTCAGTTTCCAGATTTTCAAATAGTTCATCCCAACAAACAATACATCAATGGAAAGATGATTTATTCATCTTTCAGATGATGTATAAATCTTAATTTCGAAAATTTGACACTTAAGACTAGTTTTCTGCTCCAGGGTCACATTTATTACAGTATTTATTAATCCTTGTCAATGTTAGTTAATAAAAATACAGTCGTCCACTGTTAGTTCATGTTAATTCACAGAGCATTTACTAATGCTAACAACCACAAATATTGATTTTAATAATGCATGATGTTGAAATGAACGTCAACTAAGATTAATAAATGCTTTTTTCATTCTTAGTTCATGCAAACTAAAGTAAATGAACCAGATGTTTTTGTGCAATGAAAGGCTCCACAGGTTCTTAGTGGAAAAAGGTTCTTCTGATTATTAAAATGCTTCTTTTAAAAACTCTGGTTCTTTGGGGAACCCAATATGGTTCTTTTGTTGCATTGCTCACAACCCTCTTTTAGGACTATTATTTCCAAGATTACATTTCACAGATGGGAATGATTAAACTAAGATATTTTATACAGATTCACGGGTAAGCAAGCAAAACTACCTACATCCACACTTTGCTACTTTCATCTCCTCATAGAGGTGTCGGACCGTGAGGACGCCCTTTTCTTGGTACATGACTGCAATCGGGTCCAGCTTGGTTGGGACGCAACATGCCATGTTTGCCTTTTTGGGATTGCTCAGGTTAACCAGAGTTTGGATGATTGCATGTTTAGAGGGGGTTACATCATCTGTCAGGGGGAAATAACACACGCCTTTACACTCGTAAGCGTCATACTCGGGCGGGGCCACGATCCATTTATCCCACCCGATGTCTTTGAAGTTCACCTTCAGAGAAGTTCTCCGACAGTAATTGTTTGTTGCTCTCCTCTTTTTCCTGTAGTGCTGGTTCACAGGAACACGATTGCCCCAAAACACCCGCTGCTTCTCATGAAGAAGCATCTCTTTCATCGACTCTCGCTTTGTGTTCCCGAGATCGTTTGTAAATACTATTACGACCGCCGAGCTGTTGTCCTCCAAACCCAGGCTTATATCAAGCGATTCACAGTCCTGTTCGACCTCCACCTGAAGTTCGCCGACCCCACGTCCAGATTCGTGCCAGTTCCTGACGGCTCTGGTCACGTCAAACGCCTCCCAAGTGTTTTTGCCCTCAGTCACGTCTCTCCCATCTAGAAGATTGAAAATGTTTGCATTCTGCTGGTAATCTACATCATAAACATTGATGGATGTGAAGAGGTCAGTGCAGGTGTTTTTACTTCTTTCCGAGAGAGTGTACAGCCTCAGCTGGACTGATGTGATCTCTTCGTGATTTGGGATGGAAATGTTGAATAGCAGTCCGTGTTGTGTTTTGTTGCCCTGTCTAACGGAATAAATAACATCTGCAGAGAACATGAAGTAGAGATTAATAATCCTTTTCACCAATAAACAAGTCACAAATATCATTTTCGGTATGGAAAAAGTGAATGATCTGGCTTTGGAAAGATGTAAATCCAGAGTCATCAGAAACATTGAGTTTGTGAGCTTTCTTCATGCACTTACCCTGTATGATGAAGCTTCGGATGACATCCGACCGAGGGATGGAAGTCTTGTCAGAAGCATATTTATTATAGATATCGATCATGAACTGAGGAGGCTGAACCTTGCGTTGTTCTCGCGGCACGCTTGATAAATTCAACTTCCTCAAAAAATCTTCCTTCATGAAGCCCAAAAAGTCCTCCAGTTTGGAGTTAAAGTCATGTTCTTCGTCAAGGCTTCGTTCTTCTGCTTGAATGAACAGTGTGTCCTCCAAACTACCGATATCTCCTAAAGATTTCCCCTCGCAAAGCCCAACCGACGTAGCAAAATAGACGGACATCAGGAGGAGCAGATATCGTAAACCCTGCATCTTCATCTAGTTTCTAAAACGGATAGGTGACTTTCCGCTGCACGTTTAACATCTGACTTTCGTTTGTGGACGATCCTTTGAAATCGGGGTTCCTCGAGTGAACCTCAGGTCGACTCCCATGCCCCACACGCTCTGGAAACCAAAAGAGTAGCATAGCTCTTCTTATCTTTGACACTGATGTTGATGCTTTATGTTATCTCGAGGAAGCTTGTCGTTAATGAGGGTTCTGTAAACACTTTGGGAACAGACTTTAAAAACTAATGGGTGAGATTTTAACAACCCTTATTTACAGGGTCAGGCTGTTTTTAGAAAAGCAACTCCGTCATATGTTTGTTAAGATGCTTCTGCTAATCAGCCTTAGCTATGATAAATATTAACATTATAGATTCCATTGCTTTCGTTCATTTTCATTTAGTCAACCACCCAGTAAAATTCAAAAGCTGGATCCCGGCCATGCAAGGGTTAATGGCTCTGCGTTGACCTTTGCCCTCTTGTTCTATGCTACTAGTACAACTCCGTAGGTTTTAAAAAAAAATATAAAAATAGAAACACACACACACAATATATACCAAAACAACATGGGTTGAAGATTCTTGTAAAACAAATATTTGCAAAAAAGAAACAATGCTGTTTAAAAATACAAAAAAATAATTACAAATAGCATGTAATCGTTATTAAATACTAAAACTCTCCCTTTGATGAAGATTCACCAATCTTTGACGAAACCTCTGAGATGTTATTTATTTTAAAGCTTATTTGGCTTACTTACTTTAACTTTTCTATAGCTACGGCTGTTATAATTACATCTCCTTGATATGAATGTCTAATCACAAAGCACTAGATGGCAGCATGATGCTGAATTTTCTTCATATTGTCGGTCTTCTCACAAATGACCAGCAATGATCGGCAGTTTTCTTTCATGCATGAATCCAGGTGTTTAAACCCTAGGTAAATCTTTACCCAACGAGCACGCAAATCAAATAAAAGACCACCTTTTTATAAGGATTTATAGTAACACTTTACAGCAAGTTTCATTTTTTTTAACATTAGTTAAAACTTCTTTAGTTAACATGAACTAACAAAGAGCAATACATCTGTAGGATTTATGCTAATTTCTGCATTTAAAAGTCATTAGAAGACATTAGTTAATGCACTAACATAGGTTTATAAATTCTTTAAAACGTTTATGCTGACTAATGCTAATAAATAAGAACTTATTGTAAAGTGTTACCGGATTTATTTACAGTAATCCATTTTAATCAGTATGTCATTTTTTCAAAACGAAAACAGTTCAGCGTACTATATGTTACAATAAGGATTATATACAATTCATTCAAAAGGAAAGAGTGAAAAGAGGATACAATGTTTGTGTGCAAAGATCCTATATTATTGAGGTGTTGAGGTCTTACTTGCAGAGATAAAAAGTTCATTTTTCGTCGTATGGCGTGCTTCGCCAGTCCCTTGAGCTGAGTTCATTGTGATTTGCAGCTTTTGTACATCTGTGTCTCTTAGCTACCTTGCTAGTTTATCGACAGGCGCAGGTCTCCACAGACATGCTGGGATAGATCTTCACGATCATGTTCCTGCTGGAGTCCAGGAAGAGCACAGCCAGAGAGCTCATCTTGTCCGGTACGCAGCACGGCTCTGGGACTCCAGGGACGATCCCCACGGCTCGCACTATACTCTGGATGGTGGCATGATTGGATGGATGGACAGCCTGCATTTGGAGAAGTAAAGGTTGAAGAAAACTGCTGTCTGTTAACTAGATAATGTGAGACCCTTGACCACAAAACCAGTCTTAAGTGTCAATTTTATAGAAATTGAGATTTATACATCATCTAAAGGCAAAATAAATAAGCTTTCCATTGATTTATAGTTTATTTGGATCTGACAATATTTGTCCGAGATACAAACTATTTGAAAATCTGAGGGTGCAAAAAAAAAAAAAAGCTAAATATTATGAAAATCTCCTTTAAATTTGTCCAAACGAATTCTATGCAAAGCACATCACTAATCAAAAATTAAGTTTTGCTTATATTTACAGTAGGAAATATACAAACTATTTTCATAGAACATGATCTTTACTTAATATCCTGATGATTTTTGGCTTAGAAGAGAAATCAAAAATTTTTACCCATAGTTTTTTGGCTACTGCTAAAAATATACCCCAGCGATTTAAGACTTGTTTTGTGATCCAGGGTCACATATAACAATGTCTGAATGCCTTTCTTAAAGGGGTCATATGCTAAAAACAACATTATTTTGTGTATTTGGTTAATGAAATGTGTTTGTGGTTTAAGGTTAAAAAACCATAATTTTTCACATTATATACATAATTGTTTCTCCTCTATGCCCCGCCCACTGAAATGTGTTGATTTTTACAAGGCTTGTCGCTCTGAAAGCAAGGTGGGCTCTGATTGGCCAGCTATCCAGTGCATTGTGATTGGCCGAATGTTTCAAGCATCTGATGGAAATGTTACGCCCCTCAACATACACTTTTGGAAGGCCAAACAAAGTAGTTTCACTTTCACAATGAAACACACAGCTTCTCCATGAAATAGCATTGGGGGCAACAGAGAGAATAAAAGGTACACCTTCTTTCTTTCCGTGCACATTTGGGTGTTTTGGAAATCTTTGCACATAGTGACATAGAGATGTGGGGGTGTGTTTAAACGAGGTGTTTTAGGAGAAAGGAACAATTTAAATTGCATCATATGACCCCTTTAATGTCTTTATGTTCATAGCAAGAATGATAGCTATAGAGAGAGCTATCACATTAGCGCCAACACACAATAACGTTCTGCTGCAGTTTTGTCGTGTTTTGGAGGAGGCGTGGCTTCAGAGAGTGATTTGCGGGGAGGGTAGCATACTATTGCTAACCTTTCCAAAATTGCCTACCCTACCTTTAAATTTTCCTTCATTTTTAGGCTATACTCACACTAGGCAATCTGAACCATTGCCCACCCCCAAAGCACAGTGATTATATGGACTATAATTGACTCTTGTCACTATGAATACTTTATTCTGATTGGTCAATTGCAGCATGAGGACCTCAAGTGATCCCAATTGCTCACAGAAGATTTAAAGGACACTCTCTTTAATGCCTAATTATGATTCCTACAAAATGACTCTATGATGGGCTATATGTTGTTTTGAACTACACTATTATGCCATTAGTGTCTTACACACAAGCATAGCATATAGGTTTGTGATTAGCCTGGTAGCTTAGCTTATTTACATCTACAGAAAGTTTATTGACTGTATTCAACAAGTGTTAAATGTTCAAATATCTCAGTTATTGAAAGAACAATGTAAAAGGTGAATGTGCACTGACCTTTGGGATTGGGAATCCACATGTTCCTGCGCAGTAGTAAGCGTCAAATGCTTTCGGAGCCAATATCCATTCGCTCCAACCGATGTCGGCAAAGTCCACTCTTAGGTAACGACGCGAACACATTCTCGGCTCACTCCACTGCTTGCGTCTGGCTTTTTTCATGGTCTTCTCGTCGAAGCTGAGCTCCCTCGACCCTCTCAATCCCTTGTGATTCTCCTGACCTTCAGACAAGGTTTTGGGTTTATTCTCAAAAAAGGCACCGTCCCATAATTCCCTGTTTTTAAGATCGTTGTATTGGACATCAGGTAGGTAGTTACTCTGCATGTGGTACACTTCCCTCCTAATTCTAGATTTTAAAGTAGCTGAGGACGCTTTGGTCCGTGTGTCCTCACGCACAGCAGATGGACTGTATCTCTGTAGACTCATAGCAACACTGTTAGGCTCCGTTATGGCAATGTCGTCAGCGTATACAAGAATAAACGGCAGGATGTGAGGAGACAAGCGATCCTGGCGTCTCTGATGCCCAAAGTCAAACTCAGCTGTTATCAAGAGCTCGCCATTCACATGTGCTTGTTTGATGGCTGATGATACATCCGTAATCTGCCAAAGCCCCTTTCTGTTAGGAGACAATGTGATGTTGCACAGCTGAGAGGGGGCGGCAGCATTTGGCGATGTTCCCTTAATGGTGAGATGTGTGGTGGTAAGTGACTGAATGTATTGGAGGCGACATGAGGCTCCACGGGAACGCCGGCATGCCCAAGGCCGTTGACGAGCTTGCTGGTCAAAAAAGTGTAGAGTTGACGTCAATATCACTTCCGAACTGGGGATAGAGGTCAGGTTGAAATGGAACACGACCTTGTGAAGGGAGATCTCTGAAAAACAACAAATAACATAAGGCATAACGAGAAGGTAAGTGGTGCTTGTCAACATAGCGTTGGTTTTACGCTCATGCATGCATGTGATTGACCAGTAAAGTTTCCAGACAGCATCCTCATAAACAACACATTTTTCACATTCTAGATTTAATATCCAACCACTCTCTACAGTTTACGAGGCAGTTTAATAAAAAGATAAACACGGCTCCTGAATCGCTCTCTGGCCATATGGTAGTGTTTAGCGAGCAGCTCTCAAGGTCTTTTTCTTTCTTTTTTCCTGTTTCCACGAATACCCTCTCAGTGTTTTAACAGTGCACACATCCAGTGGAAACGTAGCAGCTCTGAAAATATGGCCACTAAAACAATAATGGGAAAAAATGCTTTCCGTGCATGCACTCTCCTAAATCCTGATGCATTTTTAGACTTCTTATGTTATGAATATTCAAAAGCTGGATTATATGTAATCGTTTAATCGATCTATTCAAAGGTTTCCAAGAATTAAATATTATAATTAACAGACATAACAAATGCATTAAACAAAATTATATTGCATTTGTGAATTATTTATAAACATTGTAGGCTATACATTCAGTTTTGATATTGCATTTTAATATAAGGTCGTTTATTAAATATAGTTAAAATCGTAATTAAAGTCAATACAGATGCGAAAAAAAAGTATCTTTGTGCAAGTGAAAAAAAAGGTGTGATATGAAATATTATTTCATCAGTAGCCTCAACGATGCTCTGTTTTACATTGTTTTAACATCAGTCTCAGAGTTTGAAATCTTTAGTTTGACTCACCTGGGACCCCTCGAAAGCTTCGGATTGTGTTCACGTTCTCTTGTTGTTGATGATGATGATGATGATGATTCTGCTTCTTGCTGTATTTATCATAAACTCTGTACATATGAACAGTCATCATGTCTCGAGCAGGATTGTGGAATGACGGCTCTGTTGAAGGAATATCTCCGTTCAGTTCTGACGAGTTCCCCAAGTAAACTTTGACGATGTTGAGATAGAGAAAAATGCGTGCCACCGCAAAAATTGATGCCATATCCTCCGCAAATCAATTTTAACCCTTTGAAACGGATCAAACGGGAGAGGAGAGTGGAAGGCTGATGGAAAGCTCGACTCCGTGTGAGAAGGACAGGTATAGAGATGCGTCTTGAGGAGTTTAGTGGTGTGGATGGAGGATGACTGGTGCTCATACACTTGTTTCTGACTGCTGAAGCGATGACAGATGATGACGTGTCCGGCGTGCAGCCAACGAGAAGCTTAAAGCATCATCCTGAATCCATGCGCGTGCGTGCGTGTATTCCTTTCTCATTTACACTTCACCATTTAAGCTAAATGTGTGAACGCACTTAACCTTGTTTCTCTATAATTTTAAAAACGTTTCTAAATGAAGGCTTATGTTTTTAAACGATTGTTTTAGACAAATAGTTTGTAAATTGTGGCTATTGTTAAAAAGTATTTGTTGTTTTGTTTTCCCACTGACATAGTTTCTTTTTTCCCCCAAACCTTTAAAGGCATAGTTGACCCAAAAATGAAAATTACCCCATATTTTATTCACCCTCGAGCCACACTAATGTGTAGAGTATATGACTTTCTTCTTTCAGACAAGTTCATTCGGAGTTATATTTTAAAATGTCCTGGCTCTTCCAAGCTCTATAATGGCAGTGAATGTTTTTTTTTTTGCAAAAGTCCAATAAAGCCACCAGTAAAGGTGAACAATGGCCTCTAAAGTGAATCAGTGCATTTGAATAATTGGAGATATGTGGGACACTTTTTTTATTATTATGGATGGATGCACTTTATTTGACTTTTTTGGACTATTGACAAAAAAACATTCACTGTCATTGTAAAACATGGAAGAGCCAAGACATTAAAAAATATATATATAACTCTGATTTAATTCATCTTAAAGAAGAAAGTCATATACACCTAGGATGGCCTGATTTTCAGTTTTGGATGAACTATCCCTTTAACAAGCATGCATTATTCACTTTACCCTATTTTTTAATGTAAGAGCGGTGCAACCCTTTGTAAATTGAATGTGCAAGACTTCTGGTTATAGTCGATCCAGATATTTTAGCTGTATAAAACAACTTGTTGTTGTGGTTTGATTATTAATTATTCTAACAGTACAACTTTTGATTTAATAATGTATTAGTAAATGGTGAACTTAACCTTAACTAAGTGCTGTATGAGTATTGTTCATGTTAACTAATGTAATTAACAAATGCTAACGAATGAAAACTTACTGTATGGTGTTACTGATAAATCCTGCTCTGATTTAATTTTCCGAGATGCTAATTTACTAAAATTTTTAGGTGAAAACAAAAATAATAAATTCAATAGATAATTGAAAAATAATACTGTTTCTATTTCTGTATACCGTATGCTTTGTTATGGTGCCAAACCAACAAACATTTGGTGTCAAGAGCCCAGGATGTGGAATGTATGGTCTCACATAAATAAATAAAAATATTTGCATTACAGTAAGCAGTCATAAATTCAGCAAAGTGCATCATAAAGCTTGTAAATGCATTGCATTTCTTTGATTTTGTAAGGAAAGATAACGTGAGATTTCTCTCGTTCTGGAGTGCAGTTGCACTTTAAATATAATGTTGAGCTCAAGAAGAGCTTTTCAGTCTGTTTCTTTGGATTTGAAAAGTTTGGTTGCCCTCAGTCAAAGAGGTGGTGACAAGCCGTTAAAATACTTCCAGCTGCACTGTTCTGCACAGTTAGGGATTTCTTTTCACACTCGGCTTTCATGCCCTCATTTTGTTCTTATGTTTGCCCCATAATGAATGATGAAGCAAAAAGGTTTGTGATTATATGCAACATCTTACAACACCACATCCATTTCTGTCTGCACGCCTTCGCCCGGGATGAAACCAGCTGACTTTATAGATGCAGAGTTAGGTAGATTTCATCCATTATTTCACCTGAACAGACCGGAGCTTTATAATAAACATTGTCATTATAATGATAAATCAATGCATTGTACAGTTATAGTCATTCATTTCAAATGGACGAAACCCAAGTTTGCAAACTCGACTGAAAGGTTGAATAATATATCTGATATAATCATTTGCTGTTCATTTACTTTTCATGACTGTTTAAATGATGTACAATGGAAAAAACACACTCCCAGACACAAAGAAATAAATGGCTTTTAAACCATTCAATCTTTCTGTCTGAAAATGACAAATATGTCTGGTGCCCTGCAATGAACCTCGACCAACCCTTTGCAACCTCTCTGGACTGAAACTTTCTTTCATTCTCAAGATGCATTTATTTGTTTATTTTTGCATTGAGTGCTCATCTAAACTAAAAGACAGTGTGAGCAATGTTGTTTTTTCATATCGCTGGCTCTAACTAAATAACCATTTTGACCGATTTTGTCATGGATGTCCATAGACCATAGAAAAACCCTCTGTTAACGCTTCATCTGTGCCAGGATTCATCAATGTTTGGCTTCTTCTCTCTTCTCTTGTGTGGTTTACATCAGCGGCTTGCTTTTTGACAGCTCCAGTCTCTCAGAAATATCTGTTGTATTTGCATATGGAGACCAGTCATGCAAAACGATTGATGAATAAAGCTAAATGAACTACATTTGCATTTTCTGAATTAAATACCAGTGCTTGCAAGGCAATAAAAGTGATTTGTAATTCAGAGCTGCCTTAAACTTTGCTGTTGCCATATCATGCTCATTTTCTGACAGTAGTTCAGAGAATCTGCACATAACTCGTCAGCTTGTACATAAATAAATTTGCAGATATTTTGATGACATCATTGTTCTCATTTAGTACTGTACGTCAGAAGAAGATTTATAACAGGAGTCTTTATTTATTTGGAAATCAATTTAAATCGGTGCATATTTTTAGAATTTTTTTTTTTTTAGAAAAATATAAATTGTTATTAAACGTTCAGGTTTATTTTTCTTAGTGAGGAACAACAGCTAAGTGTAAGAAAGTTCCATAGTTTTGAAAGAAATGTTTTATTATTTTCTCTTTCCATCATCACTATAATTCCGATGTTTTTTTAAAGTGTTGAACTTTTTAGATGTCAAGCTGAAAAAAAGTATAAAAATCTATAAATATGAAAAACAGATATCACATCATATTCTGATTAAAAAAAATCAGATTTAAATAAATACTTGACAAGTTTTAGAAAAATATAAATTGCAGCTATATGTTTAATTGTATAATGCAAAAGCCAACAAAGAATAAAAATATATACTTTTGTAAGAAATTTTTTTTATTTAAATTTTTCGATTTCAAGTTTATTTGTATAGTGCTTTTTACAATACAAATCGTTACAAAGCAACTTTACAGAAATTTACGTTTCTACAATATTTAGTAGTAGCTTATAAGTGATGACTGTCAGTTTTTTTGTGCATTTGACAGGATTTTTTGAAAAAATGAATACAAGATGTAGTCAGCCAGACGATGAACATTATGAACAGCAATTATTATATGATACAGTCACACTTGTAGCAATAATTGTTAGTTCTGTTTGTTGATTCAGGGTTAGCATCATCTGAGGTCCTCTGAGGGTCAGCATCATCTCTTCTCAGGTGTTCTGGATCCAGACTGGAGCTTGTGTAAATCCTAGTTACCACGGGATGAAGATCCAGAAGAAACAGAGAAACACATAGAGACATCATTAGCATAGCTGCTGATCCAACAAAGTAAAATTAATTAGTTTAACCCAAGCTAATGAATAAGAATGCACATTTGTCACAATTTAAGAGATACATTATTCGAATGCTTGGCGAAAGAGATGCGTTTTTAATCTAGATTTAAACAGAGAGAGTGTGTCTGAACCCTGAACATTATCAGGAAGGCTATTCCAGAGTTTGGGAGCCAAATGTGAGAAAGCTTTACCTCCTTTAGAGGACTTTGCTATCCTAGGAATGACCAAAAGTCCAGCGTTTTGTGACCTCATGGAGCGTGATGGGTTGTAGCGTGGTAGAAGGCTAGTTAGGTACGCAGGAGCTAAACCATTTAGGGCCTTAAAGGTAAATAATTATAATTTGTAACTGATACAGAACTTAATAGGTAGCCAGTGCAGAGACTGTAAAATTGGGGTAATATGATCATATTTTCTTGACCTGGTAAGGACTCTAGCTCCTGCATTTTGGACGACCTGTAGCTTGTTTATTGAAGAAGCAGGACAACCACCTAGAAGTGCATTACAATAGTCCAGTCTAGAGGTCATGAATGCATGAACTAGCTTTTCTGCATCAGAAACAGATAACATGTTTCGTAGCCTGGCAATGTTTCTAAGATGGAAGAATGCAGTTTTTGTAACACTGGAAATATGATTTTCAAAAGACAAGTTGCTGTCTAATATAACACCCAGATTTCTGACTGTAGAGGAAGTAACAGTACATCCGTCTAGTTGCAGATTGTAATCTACAAGATTCTGTGTAGTGTTTTTTGGTCCAATAATTAATATCAGTCTTATCCGAATTTAATAGGAAAAAAATTATTGGTCATCCCTTCTTTTACATTTTTAAATTTCTGTCTTTAAATTTGTATTGATATATTTATCCTTTTTCACTACATAATTCCCATGTTTCCGTTTTATTTGAAAGTTTTTAGTATAAATCACTGGAGATAAAAAAAAGTCAACAGATCTTAAACATAATTTTTTATAAAAAAAAATGTAAAAAAAAAAATATGATAACAAATGTAACATAAAATTCTAAAAGATTTACATATAAATATAAAACAATAAAACAAAACCAAACAAAATGAAATTCTCACATGCTCTCATTTGTGGACTGAGGACATCCAGAAGTGGTTGTGACTTCACAATATCCAGACATATAAAGCAGATCATCAATCACGAGGAATCAGACACATCTGGACTCGTAATGAGTGAGTGCTACACCAAACCACTGGAACGTCGACCACAAGGAGGGACGACCAGGAATCGTGTCCTTCTCTGAGTGACAGCCCTTCACCAGAAGCACGTTCTGTCTGCAAAAATCCATCGCAATTATCCAGCATTTATCTTCAGCGGTCATCTTCAAAACCATACACTTCTCAATTCACATTTCTGAGCAAATCTTTCCTCCAACGCAGCAAAGGTCATCATTTATTGCAATTTTGCTGTCAGAATCACGGTTTGTTCACCATCAGTGAGATGGAAAGCAGGTTTACTGTGTCAGAGGACATGTTGGATCATGGGTTGAAGTTATGAAGCTTGACGTGATCGATATGTTACAGACGGAGGTTTAACTCGGTTTGCTCTGTAAAAAAAAAAACATGATATGAACAATAATCCCCCAAGATAAGAGCTGGAGCGTTAAGCAAAGAAGATATGAACAGACAAATAAATCAAACAATAACCTAAATTAAATTTATGCATGTGTATTTTTTAATATAGAGATAAAAAATATGTTTATATATTGTGTTTTCAATAAAATAAAGTAAGATTACCATGCGGTCTCAATGCACCAAGTCAGTTTTGGATAAAAAGCTCATGTATATTAAAAATGGAATAGAAAGTAGAAATGCACGTGAATGCAAACTACTGTGTTTTTGGCTAATGAATCAGCCACTCTGTTCAATAACATAACAAGTCTGATATGTTTTCTCTTGAAAGTCAACTAAAAGTTCTGTAAATGATCATTATCATCCCCATTAGAGGTTCACAGTCTGTGGACATGGCTATTTTACAGCTGTTTCTGTGTTTTGTGGGACATCTAGTCAAAGATGAGGCCGAGGTTACTCCTTCCTGGTTTGTTTATCCACACGGTGACTAACGGAGAGTGCGGCTGGTCATAGGCTGTTGTTTTCTGTCCTCACCGTTATCAATCACTTCAAGGGCTCCTGAGCAGGAAGGCCATTTCCCCATCATCACTCCTTCAGCAGGACCATTACGCTCCACATTAATGCAGGGAATGGTCTGTTCTCTGCACCTCACCAGATCTGCTGGCTTCATTCTCCATAAATCACTCTCACTCACTGCCTCGGCTGGATTGCGCAAACCTGTGAAATGACTTTCCTTTTTTTTCTCTTTGTTAGAGTAATATGGTGCATGAGCAGGATAACTTCACAGGTCAGAAGACACGTTTTGGTAATGGAAAAAAGATGCCTTTTCATGACATTGTTGAAACAGGTGAATATTTATATACAGTATATACTCAAAACATATTAATTTAGGCTTCATTTAAGATTCATGCAGTTGAATAGGCAATTTCACAGTTTTAACATAAACGAATAAACTCATATGTAAAACAGGTACAATTTCTGTAATTGTGCTAATAAATATAATGTGTTTTAAATACACAATAAGCATGTTTGTTTCAACCTCATACATTTTAACTGTGTGAGCCTCACATATTTTAACCATCTTCATACATTTTAATTGAACGCATTTTAATGATTTCACAATGAACAGGTTTTTCTGATTAAAAGCAATTTGAATAAATACATTTTGAAAATATGATTATTTTTACTAAATCAAATAATAATAACTTGTGTCATGCTTTTTTTTGTTGAGTGCATAAATCTTAATTATTATCATTATTTTTTATTTCTGTATGACTGATAAATAGGAATTAAGTTTATCAGTTTGTGTTAAAACTGTGTGATCCAAATGTATTTTACATAAATCTTAAAATTAGTCCTAAATGTTCAGTCTAAAGTTTAGAATAGTCTCGGTATATTGATGGTATTTTATTTCTTCTGGTTTTCTTTTATTTGACACATTTTTTACACCCCCCCCCCCAAAAAAAAACAGAAACATAAACAAAATTTTATAAAAAAAAAATTCTAAAAATGTAAAGTTGGAACAACAGTCAATGAATTTAGAGTTAAAGATCATGCTAACACATTTGTCAACTAAACAGACTTACGGACTGCAGTTTTTAAGGGTTACTTCTTCCCAAAATTGCTGCAGGCCATTGCTGATTTCCAAGAATTATTGTCTGACCCTTGGATAAACCCTCAGCGTCGAATCATTGAAAGTTATAAGCGCTGAGCGGCGACTGCTGTGTTTGTCATCAAGCTGAAATGTGCCTCACAGATTCAGTGTGGATATATGCTGTATGTTCCTGTTCCCTTGTGTCAAACCATTCAATGCTCAATCTCCAGATAAAACCACATTTCTCAGTAGCTGATGTCTCAATCAAAGAGAAACTGTAAAATATCAGAAAGGGATTCCTTTTTTGACAGAGGTGTATGTGACTTTCCTCTTTCAGAATAATCCAATCGAAATTATTTTTTAAATGTTCCTTGCTTATCCAAGCCATTCAATGGGGGTTGGCGGGTGTTTGTTATCAACAGTTCAGAAGACGTGAAATAAAGTCTGCACATCTGTAATAAAACGTCTCTCACCCCTTACGAAAGGAAAATATATTTACCAATATATTTCTTAAAATATATTGTCATATATTATTTTCCCTTTTTATTTTCTAATATTTTATATATTTGAATACATTTAATAATATATTTATGATACATATATTATATAATATATTGCAAAAAATACAAATGATTGCCGCTTTCAATATATTGCAATATATTGGAAAAAAATAATATATATAAGAATATATGCCTAATATATTACATGATATTTTCCAATATACTGCAATATATTTTTGTTTCATAAGGGACATGGCTCCAGGGGGGAATAAAGTCCCGTGTAACCAATCCATGCATTTTTGTAAACGTAAGATTACAAATGTATAAACCCTTTTTTTCTCACTTTTGCTGACTATGGGAACAGGAAGACCGAAGACGGATGAATTTTCATTCATCGGGTGAACTAACCCTTTAATGCATTATTGTACTCAGAGACTTGCTTCGCCTTTGCAAATTCATTGAATTTTGAAAATCAAGTAAAAAAAACTATTTTTTTTATCAGCAATTGAGTGGTTTTGACGCAGAACGTTTTTTTATTTTCTCTAAGTTTTATTTTAATTTTTATTTCAACAAATGAAAATGCAGATAGATAGAATTAAAAAAACTGGTGCAACATGGTCAAGTATCTAGACATTCAGCACTCCTCCTCTACCTCATTCTCTCTTTCTCCTCTTGCTCTTTCTCACTTTCCTCAATGAATTCTTTTGAATCGGAGGCCAGCAAAAGCAAAGGTGCAGCCAGCATATGTGAAGCAGATCAGACGTTTGGGGAGAGATGATGAAGACTGTTGCTATTCCCATTCAGTGGCTCTGTGAAACACAGCAGGATGAATAGAAACGCAGCAGCTGATATATTTGATTATCGTTGCTTTTCGAGATTCCCCAGACATCAGGGTCAGGTTCCCAATCACCGAGTCAGTCATTTATTTGTCTGGGGATGGATAACTTTCCACGTCTTGCAGATGGATGTCTTTTTCACTTTTTCTCTTCTCTTTCTTTCTCTGTAAGCTTCTAATATTCAAATGTTTCTTTGAGGATGTTTCCTTTCCTTCACATCTCTCGTTCTCCTCATGGCTGCGTGCGAAACAATGAAGAGCGTAAGATAAGTGATTGTTTAAACAGCTCTCGTGCTTCATCAGAGCGGTGACAATGTTTGTGCGACGGCCACCAATCAAGAGCAATGACCAAGTGAGCCGAATCCAGTAAGTCATCCATCTCAGCACCGACTGCTTTGTTTCATCAGGAAATTTTTATGTGCAAAAAAATAACAAGATGGAAACCTGAGTGTGGCGATTTTCTCTTCTTCTTCTTTTTTGTTATATTTAAACAAAAGGCTTCTGTTGTTACTAAATCAATGCTAATTTGCGACTTGGCAAACGTTCGTTCAGAGGAAGCTTGTGGTTGGAGGATATTTCTTTCACATAGCTATCTTGTGTCTGTTTGTAGCCCAAATTCTATACTTACACTTAATATGACCTTGTAGATATGAAAGGAAACTAAAAAGACGTACGTCAAGAGGCAGGTTTCATTAGATCGTGTTTCAAAGCTAACAATGAAGTACAGCTACACCTTTGTCCAGACATCATAACATCCGATGGCCACTTCTGAACCCTGAATCTTGAGGAACCGCTAAAGATTAAAGCAGATAAATAAAGTCTTGCTGCCAAGGAAGGGAAGACAAAACGGTGAAACTCCAGAACATGGTTAAAAAATAATAATTATAAAATGAAATCATGAGCTACAAAATCCTGACCACAGGCAGTCATAAATACAGCATTGTTCCAAGACACACACCACATGGGCAACTTTTGGTGCAGTGGAGACTTGCCCAATTTATCAAAGGGAGAAATCTGAACCAGATGAGGGGCTAAAATATGGAATCTGAGTAAACAGCTGAGACGTGAGCGTGCTTTCATCAGCCTGATAAAGTTGGTATCGGTTGAAAATACGGTTGGCTAAAAAGATGCAGGTTCAAACCCCTAAAAATGTTTAAAGACGTGATGATCAAGCTGCATCCTTGAGCTAATAACTTAAACTGACATTGATCGAGGTGAACTGGCTGTAATACGCTTATTAATTAAATTTGCATTTAAGTGTCAGCGTGCCCTTATGAAACAAAAATATATTGCAGTAAATTGGAAAATATCATGTAATATATTAGGCATATATTCTTATATATATTTATTTTTTTCCAATATATTGGAAAAACATAGCGGCAAACATTTGTATATTTTGCAATATATTATATAATATATGTATCATCAATATATTATTAAATGTATTCAAAAATATAAAATATTAGACAATAAAAAGGGAAAATAATATATTACAATATATCACAATATATTTTAAGAAATATATTGGTAAATATATTTTCCTTTCGTAAGGGTGACGTGCATTTTGTGCAACATTTGTTTTTTTTTCACGAACTGTAATACATTTTTACATTTTTTTTTTCTCAGCCAATGCATATAAGGGTTATTATCATTAAATAAAACCATAAAACATTTTTATTACTGGAAATAAAAATGAACAAAAAAAAACTTATGATAGTATATCAATGACACTAAAAAAACTCTGATGCACATACATAACATCTCTATTGTACTGTGTTTATTTTAAGTCTTTGAATTAGGTATTTCAGGGACTCTTTTTGCTGGTTATACATTACAAAGCCAGTTCAACAAATAAGTCAAAGAATCATTTACTCAACTTATTAATTCAAAACCCTGGTTCTTTCAGGATCAAAAAAATTGACTGATTTAATGAGAGAGTCATTGTTTTCTTCAGTCAACCAATCTGCCCATTTGTTCAAAACAATGATTCATTCAGAAACCTAACACGTATTTATGAGTGAGTCATTGCACCATTCACTCAACCCAATTTGTTCAACAGCGCTGATTCATTCAGGAACAAGACGAAACAACTGGAGACACACAGTCGGACAAGATGTGGTTCTTTTAGAATAACCCCACATTAAATCAGCAATGAGTTAATTTAAGTGACTCAATGTCAACATGAAAGCTTCTAAATAAATAATGGAAGTCATCTTCAGTCTAGTTTGATCTCTTTTTTTCAGCCACGAACCACATGTTTTAGTCTGAAAGTGCAAGTCAGAGTGGCAAACGTTGTGGAATTTGCAAATATCATCTTTATATTGGAACAATTGAGGAGACTACTATTTTTTAAAAGAATCTGCATTTATTTTCATAGCCATCAATACTTCTATTTCCTCTCAGACGGTCATGCATTCCACTAGACCTGCATTCAATGAGCTTTTCTTTAAAGAAGCGAATCCTAGACTCCAAAACTCTCCAGGTTTTGATTTCTGTGCTTTGACACACAATGATGTAGGCACAGTTTGCTTTCCCAGCGGTTGCGATCCATTTGGAGTCAGAACATTGGTATTATTTTCGTTGGGTTGTCTCACATCTGTCTCCGTCTTTATCCGAGTGATTTACTGCGGCAGAATGTTGACATCTGCAGATCCCTTACAAACGTATCTACCGTTTCATCACAGAAACAGAAATCAATCATTCTGAAAACACATCGAAACGGGATTCTTCAAAGCTCTGGACTGTGTGTTGTGAGAAAGAAGTCTGTCTGTGAATGAATGACTTCACTTCGTTGATTGATGGAGGGAGTTGTGTTATACACTGGGCTGTATTTTGAGTTTTAAATGGTTTGGAAGTGGTCGGCCAATCTGTGCACATCTGGCGAAATGCAAGAGTTTTTCAATAGCTCCACAACAATTACTGGCAGTAAATAACATCGTTAGTTTTTATGAAGTGTCTTAGGCTGATATCCATGTTTAAAACATAAAACAGCTCTTTAAAAGCAAATTCAGTCAGAAAAGTTGATGGGCAAGCTTTTAATCAGATCAGCCTATAATTACAAGCACTCAATGCCATTTCGAATCCATAACTGTCACATGATTTCAATAAAAAAGAGGATATTTTCTTCTTCCTTTTCAGTACGGTTTTATGAGTTACCATTATTTGAACAATTGTGTCTTTGTTTCCAGGAAATGTCAACCATACAGGCTGCTCTCTGGCATTGTAAAACTGAAATAATTAAATCAATTTTGGCAACCTGTACTACAAAATGATTTCTGTAAGAGTTTAGGTCAGTGTGATTGCAGGCGTCTCATGAGGTAAAGGTCACAGTGTTGGACGTGAATAAACTCAACGTGAGGCTGAGGATTTCATACAGATTTACTATGCAGCACTATTTTGTGGCTTTTGTCGGCTTTTGAACTGTTGCTTACAAACAAGTAGCTGCACGTGTCAACACACCGGAATATAATTGCTTTGTGTGGCTTTTAATCTATGCATTTTTGATCTCAGTGAAAAACTGTGATCAAATACAGTTTTTGCAATATTGTGACAATCCAGGATAGTAGTATACTAGATTACATTTGTAAAGGAATAGTTCACTGAAAAATGAAAATGTACTCATGCTCAGTCCAACCAAGATGTAGATGAGTTTGTTTCTTCATCAGATTTGGAGAAATGTAGCACTGCATCAGTGTCTCATCAGTGGATGCTCTGGAATGAATGGGTGCCGTCAGAATGAGAGTTGATAAAAACATAACAATAATCCACAAATCCAAAAAGAAACAAATTCATCTACATCTTGGGTGACCTAATGGTGGGGACATTGTCAACCAATTAAATTTTTTGGGTGAAATATTCCTTTAAAATAACTAATATTGTGCCTTAAATTTTTATTAATTATGCATGTCACTTACTAGGTCAGAATATTCACCCCTCACCACAAAGTCACACCAACTTATATGTGCTTGGATCGAAGCAGACATGAGCTGACTATGAGTTTTAATGTGAAATAATGAGACTTTAGTAAGCAGTCAGTGATAATCTCAAGCTTCTTAAAGGGACAGTTCACCCAAAAATGAAAACTACCCCATGATTTCACCTCACCCTCAAGCCATCGTAGATGAATATGACATATTTCTTTCAGACGAATACAGTTGGAGTTATAGTTAATAATGTCCAGGCTAATCCATGCTTTATAATGGGAGCCCAAAATTTTAAGTGCAAAAAATTGCACCCATCCATTATAAAAGAATTCCTCATGGCTCCGTGGGATAAATAAAGTCTTTCTGAAGCGACGTGATGCATATGTGTAAGAAGCATATCCATATTTACAACTTTATTAACTGTAATCTCTACATTCTTACCAATGCTTTCAAGAAATGTTTGCACATTTAGCAAAACCGCAGCTATATGAAGATAACATTATCTTGACAAAGAAGTATTCTATTGAAAAATCAATCCCAGTGTATCTGAGAAATCCGAACATCCAAAGGACAGGTTTGCTGTTTTTCAGTCAGCTTTGTATTATGCAGTGGTGTTAATATGAACAATAATTAAACAATGTGTACTCTTTCTCTTTGTTCCTTTCAACCCATATTTACTTATCTGTCTGCAAAAAACAAAACAAAACAAAAAAAGCTCCATTCCAGTGTTATTTTACTATCATTGATATAATGTTATAATTTTTATTATTATTTTGCATTAGTTACTTTTTTAAAATTTCTGTTTTCATTTTAATTTCACTTCAAGTTTTACTAAATTTGCTGTGTATTTTTTATTTGTATTATTATAATTTTTTTTATAGATTTATTTATAGTTTTATCCATTCTTATATCAGTTTTATATTAATGCATCATGTTAAACTAAATGAAAATGGGAAATGTTGTCTTGTCAACTAGCTGAAATAATGTAAGAATAATTTTTGTTTCTATTTAATTTCACACACACACACACACACACACACAAACACACACACACACACACACACACACATATATATATATACATTTTAGTTGAACTATAATGACCTTTCTTCATCCTTACTGTTGTTGGTGCATTACTTTTTGACTCCAATGCCACTGTCCAGTGCATAAATATGTAGACTCTTTAAATGTTCGTTTAATTCAACAAATTCAAAGTCAACTAACAAGAACTCATGCAGAACTAGTGAACATGAGTTCAAACTCTGCTTGTGTCTGAACGTCGGGTTATGTGTTCGCTTCAAGAAAAGTTTTAAGAGCCCAGAAGCAACGTATGGAGCATGTCTTTCATCATTCCCCTGTATGTACAGCCAAGTCAAACCTCTGGATAATGCAGTGATGATCTATTCGCAGGTGTCGTCGTTCCTGAGGACTGAAGGCATGCAGTGGGAGTACCACTGACGGCAGCTCTTACCGTATTGCTTGCAGCTCTAGCCGTTGATGTAAATAACACGTGCTTGCTCTGACGTCAGCGAGAGAAAGGTTTCTTGAAGTTCAGTCTGAAGAAAGGATGCCGCATAAGTCAGGAGATTGAAACGACCTCTCAACAAGCTCACACTCTCGCTATAAGCTGGAAAAACAAGAAGCATATTTCTCAGCTTTTGCGAACCATAGAGTCTGCTGTTAATAATGCCACACTGATGTGGTTTGGCTACTTCTCACTAACATGTCACTGTCTGGACGAGGTTAACGGGTATTTCGAGTGGTGAAAACTAAGATCACTTCTGAATCTCTTGGTGCGGGTTCACTGACATGCCCAGATTTATCCCCTGAACTTGAGCTTAGACCACCAGGCGAAGAAACATTAACGAGAGCCAACTACGACAGGAACGCTTCCAGAAACTCCCAGTTCACACTTTCCCTGGATTATATTCATGCAAACTTATTTGTCCTATCTCTTTTTTCCCCAACCCCATTATAGTCTTGCCTCTCATATTGTGGTCTTAATTTTGCCTTGACTCAAAGCGCCTACTTTTTTAAAGTCTCTATGGTCTCTTTAGTGCCTATTCCAACACTCATTCAACACTCAGCGCTCATTATGCCAAAATAAAATCATTTCCATCCAATCAATCAAATTTATGACTTGTATCCTGTCACATCAGTCTCCGTATTTCTTTGCTTTTAATGCCTTTGCATGTAAATGCCATGCATTTTTCATGTTTTAATTGAATTAAATTTCAGTAAATAATCAGGGGAGTATCTGAAAATAGACAAGCTTTTGGGCTCTGGTTTGTGTAGGAAGTTTATGCATCAGTTTTTAAAAAATGCACATAATATTCCAACACCGAAGTCCTTGGTCACATATGCAAATGTTCAAAGTCTCACTTGCATTCATGTTTGGATTTGATTTAAAAATATAATTGGTTCTTACATACAGTAATGTGATATTCAATTTTAATATGCATGCTTTAATCTTTAACTTCAAAAGTTGAGAAGTTGTGAAAGCAAATAGGAAGTTATTGTATGACTTGTGCAATGGTGGTTAATTGATTATTTTATTGTGGTAACTGAAGTTTCTCTCGGCTCTTCACGGACGCTGGTTCTGGGACGGTCCAGCATCATCACAGTAAGATCTCTGTGCACAGACAAAGCAGACGCTGGCCTGCTGGGAAGTCGTCCCCAATCACTCTGTCATGTTGTCACTTCGCTCTTTGGGAATCAAAAGAGAAACAATATGGCATCTGTACTGAGCGAGTACTACTTCATCCAATAGCATCTCCATCTCTGTCTTAAAAGGACAGTTCACACAGTTAAAAATGGGCCATTACTTAATCACCCTTATGTCTGAAAGTTAATCAGGTCCAATGTTGTTTTGGACCCTACTGACTTCCATTGTTTGGACAAAAACAGTTATTTTGTGTTGCACAGTAGGAAGACATTTGGGAAAATATGGGTAAATTATGACAATAAATAAATATCCCTTGCTAAAAATTTGTACACATGAGCATAGTTTTAAAAAGAGTACTTAATATTAAAATAATATACTTTAAAATAATATATTTAAATGCAAAATGTTAACTGCATGTTGTTTAAATTATAAATCTATATAACATGCAATCAGTTAAATTTAAATAGTATTTTATTCACTTTAGTATTATGTATTTATACTGCCTTTGAAATATTGTACTGTCAAAAAATGTATAGTAAACTTAAATATACTGTACTTGTACTTTTTATTGAAACTTCTGTCATATTCGTATATTTTGTTATGATAAAGTTGCAATTTAATTTAAAACAGTTTATTTTTAAATGTTTTATCAAATAACAGTGTACTGTTAAAATTATGATCCTTTCGTATGTTAGTCAACACATCAAAGTGCATTTTAAAGAATGTCAAAATATTATTAAAACATATTTATTTAAAATTTATTTTTATTTTAAAGTTTACTTTTTAAAAGTGTGTAACAGAATAGTCATGAAAGTGTGTACTTTGTGACCTTTTCTGTCATTAATATTATCTTGCAAGTACACTTTTTTATTTATATATATATATATATATATATACATTCAAGATTTGAAGTACACTGCAAGTGCATATTCAATCCAATTAAGTGCACTTCTTTTTCACAAAGGGTCCTTTAAGAGCAGTTTTAATAGTAACTTTAATATGCCAAGGAACAGCAGAAGCATAAAATGCATTGACCGAGGAACCAAGACGGTGTTAAAGGAGCTCTAGGTAACCGCTGTGTTTGTTGTAGGAGCAGCGATTATGAAGCTCTTTCAGTATATTGAACATGTCACTGCACACGGAGAGAAACAGACAATAGAAACCCTTGTTATCGTGAATCATTAGGATTCACCCAAAGAGCTGTGGCAGGCATGTAAAAGTTGCTTTGTCTCGTTACTCTACAGTAAAAGTCATAAAGTTTCCTCCTTTTCTCTTGCCTCATCCATTAAACCCATCTCGTCTCTCCAGATCGTTCTGCTTGATCGGACATGAGCACAAAAGAGACACAGTTGCATTCGGCCTTTTTTCCTTGCCGCAAAAGTTTATAGTTTACAGACACTGTTTGCAGTCGTTCAGCTCTTAAGAGTAGATTTAGAAAGTGCCTCAATATATATCTTGATATTTTCCAGACTGTTTTCAATCAGCTGTTGCACCGTATTTTATATCTAAGGTATAAATATGCGTTTTGGCTCACATATAATGTAAAATATGTCTGGTTCAGTTTTTCGAAAAACTAAAGTGTGCACTTATTTAATAACAATCAGTACTTATTTTTTGAAACCCCTTTAAGTTTAGGTAAGGGTAAATATTTCAGTCTATTGAACTGGTAAACGTGAAAATCTGAAGTAAATTTATAATGTATCATATTGCACAAAGCTTGCACTGTAGCAGAAACAAGATTCAATTGCTTCCAGCTTAGCTTAGAAAATAGCCAAAGCCGTAACATCACTAGGATTTTTTGGGAATAAACAAGGAAAAATAAAAAGCTTTACTTATTTATCTGTTGATGGAAAATCTGTAATGAGCAACAGCGATCATGCAAGAGCTCCGATTCATCGCTGATTTTGCATGTGAA